>NW_028234011.1:92500-162500 GCF_037954325.1 Fistularia commersonii
TTCGCCTTGAGTCCCGCGGAGGAGCGGAGGTGAGCGGAAGCCCGGCCGACAATTTGCCTAAGTCCCGCGGATTGGGAGTACCAGGGCCTGGAGCCTGATTCGCTTATGTCCAGCAGTTCAGGAGTACCAGGGCCAGGAGCGGAGGAGCGGAGGAGAGCGGAATCCCGGCCGACAATTTGCCCAAGTCCCGCGTAGAGGGAGTACCAGGGCCAAGAGCCTGATTCGCTTATGTCCAGCAGTTCTGGACTACTAGGGCACGGAGCGGATGAGTGGCAGAGCGGATGAGCGGAAGAACGGAGAAGCGATGGAGCGGAGGAGCGGAGGAGCGGAGGAGCGGAGGAGCGGAGGAGCGGAGGAGAGCGGAATCCCGGCCGACAATTTGCCCAAGTCCCGCGTGGAGGGAGTACCAGGGCCAAGAGCCTGATTCGCTTATGTCCAGCAGTTCTGGACTACTACGGCACGGAGCGGATGAGCGGAAGAACGGAGAAGCGGTGGAGCGGTGGAGCGGTGGAGCGGAGGAGCGGAGGAGCGGAGGAGCGGAGGAGCGGAGAAGAGCGGAATGATGGACCACAATATGCCTAATCCCTGAGACAGGGAGTACCAGGGCCTGTAGCGTGATTTAATGATGTGCAGCAGTTCAGGAGTACTAGGGCCCGGAGCGGATGAGCGGTGGAGCGGAGGAGCGGAGGTGAGCGGAAGCCCGGCCGACAAATCGCGTAAGTCCCGCGGATTGGGAGTACCAGGGCCTGGAGCCTGATTCGCTTATGTCTGGCGGTTTCGGAGGAGCGGAGGAGCAGAGGAGCGGAGAAGCGGACCATTGGGCACACACATGTGAATGACTGGATGAGCTAATGTTTGTTTGGTTGTGGATGCATTTCGGCTAATGCTATTAGCACAGCTATGATGACTTAATGTGTGTATGTGTGTATGTGTGTGTCTGTGTGTGTGTGAGTGTCTTTGTGTGTGTGTGTGTGTGTGTGTGTGTGTGTGAAAGGCTCTTTTGGTGGGGGAGGGGGGGTCGCGGACAGGGATTACCATTGGGCACACACATGTGAATGAGTGGATGAGCTAGTGTTTGTTTGGTTGTGGATGCGTTTCGGCTAATGCTATTAGCACATCTATGATGAATTAAGGTGTGTGTGTGTGTGTGTGTGTGTGTGTGTGTGTGTGTTTGTTTTTTGTGTCTGTGTGAGTGTGTTCGTGTGTGTATGTGTGAGAGTTTGTTTAGGTGGGGGGGGGGTACCAGGGCCCTTCGCGGAGGAGCAGTGGAGCGGAGAAGCAGAGGAATGGAGGAGTGGAGGTAATTTTTCTTTTCTCAAAGGCAGAGGATGGGAAGTTTGGGGGCAGTAGGACGCCTTAGACCGGCCACTGTGAGCCTTCTCCAGATATAGATCCCCCGGACGTATGATTGGAGCTCCCGGACCATTGGGCACACACATGTGAATGAGTGGATGAGCTAATGTTTGTTTGGTAGTGGATGCATTTCGGCTAATGCTATTAGCACAGCTATGATGAGTTAAGGTGTGTTTGTGTGTGTGTGTGTGTGTGTGTGTGTGCGCGTGTGTGTGTTTGTGTGTTTTTGTGTGTGTGTGAGTGTGTTTAGGTGGGGGGGGGGGGGTACCAGGGCCCATAGCGGAGGAGCGGTGGAGCTGAGAAGCGGAGGAGCGGAGTAGCGGAGGTATTGTTTCTCCTCTCAGAGGAGGGGAAGCTTGGGAGCTATTAGCACAGCTATGATGACTTAAGGTGTGTGTGTGTGTGTGTGTGTTTGTGTGTTTGTGTGTTCTTGTGTGTGTGTGTGTGTGTGTGTGTGTGTGTGTTTGTGTGTGTGGGTGGGGGGGGGGCGCGGACAGGGGGTAGCTTGGCCTGGAGCGGATGAGCTGTGAAGCGGATGGAGGGCAGAAGCACGTCCCATAATTCTCCTGAGTCCAGCGGATCGGGAGTACCAGGGCCTATAGCGGAGGAGCGGTGGAGCGGAGAAGAGGACCATTGGGCACACACATGTGAATGAGTGGATGAGCTAATGTTTGTTTGGTTGTGGATGCGTTTCGGCTAATGCTATTAGCACAGCTATGCTGACTTAATGTGTGTATGTGTGTCAGTGTGTGTGTGTGTGTGAGTGTCTTTGTGTATGTGTGTGATAGTTTGTTTTGGTGGGGGGGGGGGACACGGAGTACCAGGGCGCACACATGTGAATGAGTGGATGAGCTAATGTTTGTTTGGTTGTGGATGCGTTTCGGCTAAAGCTATTAGCACAGCTATGAAGACTTAAGGTGTGTGTATGTGTGTATGTGTGTGTCTGTGTGTGTGTGAGTGTCTTTGTGTGTGTGTGTGTGTGTGTGTGTGAGAGGCTCTTTTGGTGGGGGGGGGGGGGTCGCGGACAGGGAGTACCATTGGGCACACACATGTGAATGAGTGGATGAGCGAATGTTTGTTTTGTTTGGTTGTGGATGCGTTTCGGCTAATGCTATTAGCACAGCTATGATGAGTTAAGGTGTGTGTGTATGTGTGTTTGTGTGTTTGTGTGTTTTTGTGTGTGTGTGAGTGATTTTGTGTGAGAGTTTGTTTAGGTAGGGGGGGGTGGGGGGGGGAGTACCAGGGCCCATAGCGGAGGAGCGGTGGAGCTGAGAAGCGGAGGAGCAGAGGAGCGAAGGTAATGTTTCTTCTCTCAGAGGCGGAGCAGCTTGGGGGCAGCAGAACCCCTTAGACGGGCTAATGTGAGCATTCTCCGGACATAGATCCCCCGAACGTATGATTGGAGCTCCCGGACCACTGGGCACACACATGTGAATGAGTGGATGAGCTAATGTTTGTTTGGTTGTGGATGTGTTTCGGCTAATGCTATTAGCACAGCTATGATGAGTAAAGGTGTGTGTGTGTGTGGGTGTGTGTGTGTTTGTTTGTTTTTGTGTCTTTGTGAGTGTGTTCGTGTGTGTATGTGTGAGAGTTTGTTTAGGTGGGGCGGGGGGTACCAGGGCCCATCGCGGAGGAGCGGTGGAGCGGAGAAGCGGAGGAATGGAGGAGCGGAGGAAATGTTTCTCTTCTCAAAGGCAGAGGATGGGAAGTTTGGGTGCAGTAGGACGCCTTAGACCGGGCACTGTGAGCCTTCTCCAGATATAGATCCCCCGGATGTATGATTGGAGCTCTCGGACCATTGGGCACACACATGTGAATGAGTGGATGAGCTAATGTTTGTTTGGTAGTGGATGCGTTTCGGCTAATGCTATTAGCACAGCTATGATGAGTTAAGGTGTGTTTGTGTGTGTGTGTGTGTGTGTGTTTGTGTGTGTGTGTGTGTGTGTGTGTGTGTGTGTGCGCGTGTGTGTGTTTATGTGTTTTTGTGTGTGTGTAAGTGTGTTTAGGTGGGGGGGGGGGTACCAGGGCCAATAGCGGAGGAGCGGTGGAGCGGAGAAGCGGAGGAGCAGAGGAGCGGAGGTAATGTTTCTTCTCTCAGAGGTGGGGAAGCTTGGGGGCAGAAGAACCCCATAGACGGCCTAATGTGAGTCTTCTCTGGAGATAGCTCCCCCAGACGTATGACCGGAGCTCCCAGGCCTCTGGGCACATACATGTGAATGAGTAGATGAGCTAATGTTTGTTTGGTTGTGGATGCGTTTCGGCTAATGGTATTAGCACAGCTATGCTGACTTAATGTGTGTATGTGTGTCAGTGTGTGTGTGTGTTTGTGAGTGTTTTTGTGTATGTGTGTGATAGTTTGTTTTGGTGGGGGGGGGGGGGGGGGGCAGACACGGAGTACCAGAGCGCACACATGTGAATGAGTGGATGAGCTAATGTTTGTTTGGTTGTGGATGCGTTTCGGCTAAAGCTATTAGCACAGCTATGAAGACTTAAGGTGTGTGTATGGCTGTGTCTGTGTGTGTGTGAGTGTCTTTGTTTGTGTGTGTGTGTGTGAGAGGCTCTTTTGGTGGGGGGGGGGTCGCGGACAGGGAGTACCATTGGGCACACACATGTGAATGAGTGGATGAGCGAATGTTTGTTTGGTTGTGGATGCGTTTCGGCTAATGCTATTAGCACAGCTATGATGAGTTAAGGTGTGTGTGTATGTGTGTTTGTGTGTTTGTGTGTTTTTGTGTGTGTGTGAGTGATTTTGTGTGAGAGTTTGTTTAGGTAGGGGGGGGTGGGGGGGGGAGTACCAGGGCCCATAGCGGAGGAGCGGTGGAGCTGAGAAGCGGAGGAGCAGAGGAGCGGTGGTAATGTTTCTTCTCTCAGAGGCGGAGCAGCTTGGGGGCAGCAGAACCCCTTAGACGGGCTAATGTGAGCATTCTCCGGACATAGATCCCCCGAACGTATGATTGGAGCTCCCGGACCACTGGGCACACACATGTGAATGAGTGGATGAGCTAATGTTTGTTTGGTTGTGGATGCGTTTCGGCTAATGCTATTAGCACAGCTATGATGAGTTAAGGTGCGTTTGTGTGTGTGTGTGTGTGTGTGAGTGTGTGTGTGTGTGTGTGTGTGTGAGTGTCTTTGTGTGTGTTTGTGTGTTTTTGTGTGTGTGTGAGTGTGTTTAGGTGGGGGGGGGGTACCAGGGCCAATAGCGGAGGAGCGGTGGAGCTGAGAAGCGGAGGAGCAGAGGAGCGGAGGTAATGTTTCTTCTCTCAGAGGCGGGGAGGCTTGGGGGCAGAAGAACCCCTTAGACGGCCTAATGTGAGCCTTCTCTGGAGATAGCTCCCCCAGACGTATGACCGGAGCTCCCAGACCTCTGGTCACATACATGTGAATGAGTGGATAAGCTAATGTTTGTGTGGTTGTGGATGCGTTTCGGCTAATGCTTTTAGCACAGCTATGATGACTTAAGGTGTGTATGTGTGTCTGTGTGTGTGTGTGTGTGAGTGTCTTTGTGTATGTGTGTGATAGTTTCTTTTGGTGGGGGGGGGGGGTCGCGGACAGGGAGTACCTGGGCACACACATGTGAATGAGTGGATGAGCTAATGTTTGTTTGGTTGTTGATGCGTTTCGGCTAATGCTATTTGCACAGCTATGATGAATTAAGGTGTGTGTGTATGTGTGTGTGTGACTGTTTGTGTGTTTTTGTGTGTGTGTGAGTGATTTTGTGTGAGAGTTTGTTTAGGTGGGGGGGGGGGGAGTACCAGGGCCCATAGCGGAGGAGCGGTGGAGCTGAGAAGCGGAGGAGCAGAGGAGCGGAGGTAATGTTTCTTCTCTCAGAGGCGGGGAAGCTTGGGGGCAGAATAACCTCTTAGACGGGCTAATGGGAGCATTCTCCGGACATAGATCCCCCGGTCGTATGATTGGAGCTGCCGGACCATTGGGCACACACATGTGAATGAGTGGATGAGCTAATGTTTGTTTGGTTGTGGATGCGTTTCGGCTAATGCTACTAGCACAGCTAAGATGAGTTAAGGTGTCTGTCTGTGTGTGTGTGTGTGTGTGTGTGTGTGTGTGTTTGTGTGTGTGTGTGTGTGAGTTTGTTTAGGTGGGGGGGGGGGTCGCGGACAGGGTGTACCAGGGCCTCGAGCAGATGAGCTGAGGAGCGGAGGAGGGCAGATGCCCGGCCTTGATTCGCTTATGTCCAGCGGTTCGGGAATTCCAGGGCCCAAAGCGGAGGAGTGGTGGAGCTGAGAAGCGGAGGAGCGGAGGAGCGGAGTAGCGGAGGTATAGTTTCTCCTCTCAGAGGCGGGGAAGCTTGGGGGCAGCAGATCCCCTTAGACGGGCTAATGTGAGCATTCTCCAGACATAGATCCCCCGAACGTATGATTGGAGCTCCCGGACCATTGGGCACACACATGTGAATGAGTGGATGACCTAATGTTTGTTTGGTTGTGGATGCGTTTTGGCTAATGCTATTATTACATCTTTGATGAGTTAAGGTGTGTGTGTGTGTGTGTGTGTGTGTGTCTGTGTGTGTGTGTGTTTGTTTGTTTTTTGTGTCTGTGTGAGTGTGTTCGTGTGTGTATGTGTCAGAGTTTGTTTAGGTGGGGGGGGGGGGGGTACCAGGGCCCATCGCCGAGGAGCGGTGGAGCGGAGAAGCGGAGGAATGGAGGAGTAGAGGTAATTTTTCTCTTCTCAAAGGCAGAGGATGGGAAGTTTGGGTGCAGTAGGACGCCTTAGACCGGCCACTGTGAACCTTCTCCAGATATAGATCCCCCGGATGTATGATTGGAGCTCCCGGACCATTGGGCACACACATGTGAATGAGTGGATGAGCTAATGTTTGTTTGGTAGTGGATGCGTTTCGGCTAATGCTATTAGCACAGCTATGATGAGTTAAGGTGTGTTTGTGTGTGTGTGTGTGTGTGTGTTTGTGTGTGTGTGTGTGTGTGTGTGTGTGTGCGCGTGTGTGTGCGCGTGTGTTTTTGTGTGTGTGTGAGTGTGTTTAGGTGGGGGGGGGGGTACCAGGGCCCATAGCGGAGGAGCGGTGGAGCTGAGAAGCGGAGGAGCGGAGTAGCGGAGGTATTGTTTCTCCTCTCAGAGGTGGGGAAGCTTGGGGGCAGAAGAACCCCATAGACGGCCTAATGTGAGTCTTCTCTGGAGATAGCTCCCCCAGACGTATGACCGGAGCTCCCAGACCTCTGGGCACATACATGTGAATGAGTAGATGAGCTAATGTTTGTTTGGTTGTGGATGCGTTTCGGCTAATGGTATTAGCACAGCTATGCTGACTTAATGTGTGTATGTGTGTCAGTGTGTGTGTGTGTGTGAGTGTTTTTGTGTATGTGTGTGATAGTTTGTTTTGGTGGGGGAGGGGGGGGGGGGGGGGGGGGGCGGACACGGAGTACCAGAGCGCACACATGTGAATGAGTGGATGAGCTAATGTTTGTTTGGTTGTGGATGCGTTTCGGCTAAAGCTATTAGCACAGCTATGAAGACTTAAGGTGTGTGTATGGCTGTGTCTGTGTGTGTGTGAGTGTCTTTGTTTGTGTGTGTGTGTGTGAGAGGCTCTTTTGGTGGGGGGGGGGTCGCGGACAGGGAGTACCATTGGGCACACACATGTGAATGAGTGGATGAGCGAATGTTTGTTTGGTTGTGGATGCGTTTCGGCTAATTCTATTAGCACAGCTATGATGAGTTAAGGTGTGTGTGTATGTGTGTTTGTGTGTTTGTGTGTTTTTGTGTGTGTGTGAGTGATTTTGTGTGAGAGTTTGTTTAGGTAGGGGGGGGTGGGGGGGGAGTACCAGGGCCCATAGCGGAGGAGCGGTGGAGCTGAGAAGCGGAGGAGCAGAGGAGCGGTGGTAATGTTTCTTCTCTCAGAGGCGGAGCAGCTTGGGGGCAGCAGAACCCCTTAGACGGGCTAATGTGAGCATTCTCCGGACATAGATCCCCCGAACGTATGATTGGAGCTCCCGGACCACTGGGCACACACATGTGAATGAGTGGATGAGCTAATGTTTGTTTGGTTGTGGATGCGTTTCGGCTAATGCTATTAGCACAGCTATGATGAGTTAAGGTGCGTTTGTGTGTGTGTGTGTGTGTGTGAGTGTGTGTGTGTGTGTGTGTGTGTGAGTGTCTTTGTGTGTGTTTGTGTGTTTTTGTGTGTGTGTGAGTGTGTTTAGGTGGGGGGGGGGTACCAGGGCCAATAGCGGAGGAGCGGTGGAGCTGAGAAGCGGAGGAGCAGAGGAGCGGAGGTAATGTTTCTTCTCTCAGAGGCGGGGAGGCTTGGGGGCAGAAGAACCCCTTAGACGGCCTAATGTGAGCCTTCTCTGGAGATAGCTCCCCCAGACGTATGACCGGAGCTCCCAGACCTCTGGTCACATACATGTGAATGAGTGGATGAGCTAATGTTTGTGTGGTTGTGGATGCGTTTCGGCTAATGCTTTTAGCACAGCTATGATGACTTAAGGTGTGTATGTGTGTCTGTGTGTGTGTGTGTGTGAGTGTCTTTGTGTATGTGTGTGATAGTTTCTTTTGGTGGGGGGGGGGGGGGGTCGCGGACAGGGAGTACCTGGGCACACACATGTGAATGAGTGGATGAGCTAATGTTTGTTTGGTTGTTGATGCGTTTCGGCTAATGCTATTTGCACAGCTATGATGAATTAAGGTGTGTGTGTATGTGTGTGTGTGACTGTTTGTGTGTTTTTGTGTGTGTGTGAGTGATTTTGTGTGAGAGTTTGTTTAGGTGGGGGGGGGGGAGTACCAGGGCCCATAGCGGAGGAGCGGTGGAGCTGAGAAGCGGAGGAGCAGAGGAGCGGAGGTAATGTTTCTTCTCTCAGAGGCGGGGAAGCTTGGGGGCAGAAGAACCTCTTAGACGGGCTAATGGGAGCATTCTCCGGACATAGATCCCCCGGTCGTATGATTGGAGCTGCCGGACCATTGGGCACACACATGTGAATGAGTGGATGAGCTAATGTTTGTTTGGTTGTGGATGCGTTTCGGCTAATGCTACTAGCACAGCTAAGATGAGTTAAGGTGTCTGTGTGTGTGTGTGTGTGTGTGTGTGTGTGTGTGTGTGTGTGTGTGTGTGTTTGTGTGTGTGTGTGTGTGAGTTTGTTTAGGTGGGGGGGGGGTCGCGGACAGGGTGTACCAGGGCCTCGAGCAGATGAGCTGAGGAGCGGAGGAGGGCAGATGCCCGGCCTTGATTCGCTTATGTCCAGCGGTTCGGGAATTCCAGGGCCCAAAGCGGAGGAGTGGTGGAGCTGAGAAGCGGAGGAGCGGAGGAGCGGAGTAGCGGAGGTATAGTTTCTCCTCTCAGAGGCGGGGAAGCTTGGGGGCAGCAGATCCCCTTAGACGGGCTAATGTGAGCATTCTCCAGACATAGATCCCCCGAACGTATGATTGGAGCTCCCGGACCATTGGGCACACACATGTGAATGAGTGGATGACCTAATGTTTGTTTGGTTGTGGATGCGTTTTGGCTAATGCTATTAGCACATCTTTGATGAGTTAAGGTGTGTGTGTGTGTGTGTGTGTGTGTCTGTGTGTGTGTGTGTTTGTTTGTTTTTTGTGTCTGTGTGAGTGTGTTCGTGTGTGTATGTGTCAGAGTTTGTTTAGGTGGGGGTGGGGGGGGGTACCAGGGCCCATCGCCGAGGAGCGGTGGAGCGGAGAAGCGGAGGAATGGAGGAGTAGAGGTAATTTTTCTCTTCTCAAAGGCAGAGGATGGGAAGTTTGGGTGCAGTAGGACGCCTTAGACCGGCCACTGTGAACCTTCTCCAGATATAGATCCCCCGGATGTATGATTGGAGCTCCCGGACCATTGGGCACACACATGTGAATGAGTGGATGAGCTAATGTTTGTTTGGTAGTGGATGCGTTTCGGCTAATGCTATTAGCACAGCTATGATGAGTTAAGGTGTGTTTGTGTGTGTGTGTGTGTGTGTGTTTGTGTGTGTGTGTGTGTGTGTGTGTGTGTGCGCGTGTGTGTGCGCGTGTGTTTTTGTGTGTGTGTGAGTGTGTTTAGGTGGGGGGGGGGGTACCAGGGCCCATAGCGGAGGAGCGGTGGAGCTGAGAAGCGGAGGAGCGGAGTAGCGGAGGTATTGTTTCTCCTCTCAGAGGTGGGGAAGCTTGGGGGCAGAAGAACCCCATAGACGGCCTAATGTGAGTCTTCTCTGGAGATAGCTCCCCCAGACGTATGACCGGAGCTCCCAGACCTCTGGGCACATACATGTGAATGAGTAGATGAGCTAATGTTTGTTTGGTTGTGGATGCGTTTCGGCTAATGGTATTAGCACAGCTATGCTGACTTAATGTGTGTATGTGTGTCAGTGTGTGTGTGTGTGTGAGTGTTTTTGTGTATGTGTGTGATAGTTTGTTTTGGTGGGGGGGGGGGGGGGGGGGGCGGACACGGAGTACCAGAGCGCACACATGTGAATGAGTGGATGAGCTAATGTTTGTTTGGTTGTGGATGCGTTTCGGCTAAAGCTATTAGCACAGCTATGAAGACTTAAGGTGTGTGTATGGCTGTGTCTGTGTGTGTGTGAGTGTCTTTGTTTGTGTGTGTGTGTGTGAGAGGCTCTTTTGGTGGGGGGGGGGTCGCGGACAGGGAGTACCATTGGGCACACACATGTGAATGAGTGGATGAGCGAATGTTTGTTTGGTTGTGGATGCGTTTCGGCTAATGCTATTAGCACAGCTATGATGAGTTAAGGTGTGTGTGTATGTGTGTTTGTGTGTTTGTGTGTTTTTGTGTGTGTGTGAGTGATTTTGTGTGAGAGTTTGTTTAGGTAGGGGGGGGTGGGGGGGGGAGTACCAGGGCCCATAGCGGAGGAGCGGTGGAGCTGAGAAGCGGAGGAGCAGAGGAGCGGTGGTAATGTTTCTTCTCTCAGAGGCGGAGCAGCTTGGGGGCAGCAGAACCCCTTAGACGGGCTAATGTGAGCATTCTCCGGACATAGATCCCCCGAACGTATGATTGGAGCTCCCGGACCACTGGGCACACACATGTGAATGAGTGGATGAGCTAATGTTTGTTTGGTTGTGGATGCGTTTCGGCTAATGCTATTAGCACAGCTATGATGAGTTAAGGTGCGTTTGTGTGTGTGTGTGTGTGTGTGAGTGTGTGTGTGTGTGTGTGTGTGTGAGTGTCTTTGTGTGTGTTTGTGTGTTTTTGTGTGTGTGTGAGTGTGTTTAGGTGGGGGGGGGGTACCAGGGCCAATAGCGGAGGAGCGGTGGAGCTGAGAAGCGGAGGAGCAGAGGAGCGGAGGTAATGTTTCTTCTCTCAGAGGCGGGGAGGCTTGGGGGCAGAAGAACCCCTTAGACGGCCTAATGTGAGCCTTCTCTGGAGATAGCTCCCCCAGACGTATGACCGGAGCTCCCAGACCTCTGGTCACATACATGTGAATGAGTGGATGAGCTAATGTTTGTGTGGTTGTGGATGCGTTTCGGCTAATGCTTTTAGCACAGCTATGATGACTTAAGGTGTGTATGTGTGTCTGTGTGTGTGTGTGTGTGAGTGTCTTTGTGTATGTGTGTGATAGTTTCTTTTGGTGGGGGGGGGGGGGGTCGCGGACAGGGAGTACCTGGGCACACACATGTGAATGAGTGGATGAGCTAATGTTTGTTTGGTTGTTGATGCGTTTCGGCTAATGCTATTTGCACAGCTATGATGAATTAAGGTGTGTGTGTATGTGTGTGTGTGACTGTTTGTGTGTTTTTGTGTGTGTGTGAGTGATTTTGTGTGAGAGTTTGTTTAGGTGGGGGGGGGGGAGTACCAGGGCCCATAGCGGAGGAGCGGTGGAGCTGAGAAGCGGAGGAGCAGAGGAGCGGAGGTAATGTTTCTTCTCTCAGAGGCGGGGAAGCTTGGGGGCAGAAGAACCTCTTAGACGGGCTAATGGGAGCATTCTCCGGACATAGATCCCCCGGTCGTATGATTGGAGCTGCCGGACCATTGGGCACACACATGTGAATGAGTGGATGAGCTAATGTTTGTTTGGTTGTGGATGCGTTTCGGCTAATGCTACTAGCACAGCTAAGATGAGTTAAGGTGTCTGTGTCTGTGTGTGTGTGTGTGTGTGTGTGTGTGTGTGTGTGTGTGTGTGTTTGTGTGTGTGTGTGTGTGAGTTTGTTTAGGTGGGGGGGGGGTCGCGGACAGGGTGTACCAGGGCCTCGAGCAGATGAGCTGAGGAGCGGAGGAGGGCAGATGCCCGGCCTTGATTCGCTTATGTCCAGCGGTTCGGGAATTCCAGGGCCCAAAGCGGAGGAGTGGTGGAGCTGAGAAGCGGAGGAGCGGAGGAGCGGAGTAGCGGAGGTATAGTTTCTCCTCTCAGAGGCGGGGAAGCTTGGGGGCAGCAGATCCCCTTAGACGGGCTAATGTGAGCATTCTCCAGACATAGATCCCCCGAACGTATGATTGGAGCTCCCGGACCATTGGGCACACACATGTGAATGAGTGGATGACCTAATGTTTGTTTGGTTGTGGATGCGTTTTGGCTAATGCTATTAGCACATCTTTGATGAGTTAAGGTGTGTGTGTGTGTGTGTGTGTGTGTCTGTGTGTGTGTGTGTTTGTTTGTTTTTTGTGTCTGTGTGAGTGTGTTCGTGTGTGTATGTGTCAGAGTTTGTTTAGGTGGGGGTGGGGGGGGGTACCAGGGCCCATCGCCGAGGAGCGGTGGAGCGGAGAAGCGGAGGAATGGAGGAGTAGAGGTAATTTTTCTCTTCTCAAAGGCAGAGGATGGGAAGTTTGGGGGCAGTAGGACGCCTTAGACCGGCCACTGTGAGCCTTTTCCAGATATAGATCCCCCGGACGTATGATTGGAGCTCCCGGACCATTGGGCACACACATGTGAATGAGTGGATGAGCTAATGTTTGTTTGGTAGTGGATGCATTTCGGCTAATGCTATTAGCACAGCTATGATGAGTTAAGGTGTGTTTGTGTGTGTGTGTGTGTGTGTGTTTGTGTGTGTGTGTGTGTGTGTGTGTGTGTGTGTGTGTGCGCGTGTGTGTGCGCGTGTGTTTTTGTGTGTGTGTGAGTGTGTTTAGGTGGGGGGGGGGGTACCAGGGCCCATAGCGGAGGAGCGGTGGAGCTGAGAAGCGGAGGAGCGGAGTAGCGGAGGTATTGTTTCTCCTCTCAGAGGCGGGGAAGCTTGGGAGCTATTAGCACAGCTATGATGACTTAAGGTGTGTGTGTGTATGTGTGTTTGTGTGTTTCTTTGTTTGTGTGTTCTTGTGTGTGTGTGTGTGTGTTTGTTTGTGCGTTTGTGTATATGTGTGTGACAGTTTGTTTAGGTGGGGGGGGGGCGCGGACAGGGGGTAGCTGGGCCTGGAGCGGATGAGCTGTGAAGCGGATGGAGGGCAGAAGCACGTCCCATAATTCTCCTGAGTCCGGCGGATCAGGAGTACCAGGGCCTATAGCGGAGGAGCGGTGGAGCGGAGAAGCGGACCATTGGGCACATACATGTGAATGAGTTGATGAGCTAATGTTTGTTTGGATGTGGATGCGTTTCGGCTAATGCTATTAGCACAGCTATGATGACTTAATGTGTGTATGTGTGTCAGTGTGTGTGTGTGTGTGAGTGTCTTTGTGTAAGTGTGTGATAGTTTGTTTTGGTGGGGGGGGGGGGGGGGGTTCGCGGACACGGAGTAGTAGGGCGCACACATGTGAATGAGTGGATGAGCTAATGTTTGTTTGGTTGTGGATGCGTTTCGGCTAATGCTGTTAGCACAGCTATGATGACTTAATGTGTGTATGTGTGTCAGTGTATGTGTGTGTGTGAGTGTCTTTGTGTATGTGTGTGATAGTTTGTTTTGGTGGGGGGGGGGGGGGGGGGCGGACACGGAGTACCAGGGCGCACACATGTGAATGAGTGGATGAGCTAATGTTTGTTTGGTTGTGGATGCGTTTCGGCTAAAGCTATTAGCACAGCTATGAAGACTTAAGGTGTGTGTATGTGTGTATGTTTGTGTCTGTGTGTGTGTCTTTGTGTGTTTTTGTGTGTGTGAGAGGCTCTTTTGGTGGGGGGGGGGGTCGCGGACAGGGACTACCATTGGGCACACACATGTGAATGAGTGGATGAGCGAATGTTTGTTTGGTTGCGGATGCGTTTCGGCTAATGCTATTAGCACAGCTATGATGAGTTAAGGTGTGTGTGTATGTGTGTTTGTGTGTTTGTGTGTTTTTGTGTGTGTGTGAGTGATTTTGTGTGAGAGTTTGTTTAGGTGGGGGGGGGGGGGGAGTACCAGGGCCCATAGCGGAGGAGCGGTGGAGCTGAGAAGCGGAGGAGCAGAGGAGCGAAGGTAATGTTTCTTCTCTCAGAGGCGGAGCAGGTTGGGGGCAGCAGAACCCCTTAGACGGGCTAATGTGAGCATTCTCCGGACATAGATCCCCCGAACGTATGATTGGAGCTCCCGGACCACTGGGCACACACATGTGAATGAGTGGATGAGCTAATGTTTGTTTGGTTGTGGATGCGTCTCGGCTAATGCTATTAGCACAGCTATGATGAGTTAAGGTGTGTGTGTGTGTGTGTGTGTGTGTGTTTGTTTGTTTTTGTGTCTGTGTGAGTTTGTTCGTGTGTGTATGTGTGAGAGTTTGTTTAGGTGGGGGGGGGGGTACCAGGGCCCATCGCGGAGGAGCGGTGGAGCGGTGGAGCGGAGAAGCGGAGGAATGGAGGAGCGGAGGTAATTTTTCTCTTCTCAAAGGCAGAGGATGGGAAGTTTGGGTGCAGTAGGACGCCTTAGACCGGCCACTGTGAACCTTCTCCAGATATAGATCCCCCGGATGTATGATTGGAGCTCCCGGACCATTGGGCACACACATGTGAATGAGTGGATGAGCTAATGTTTGTTTGGTAGTGGATGCGCTTCGGCTAATGCTATTAGCACAGCTATGATGAGTTAAGGTGTGTTTGTGTGTGTGTGTGTGTGTGTGTTGTGTGTGTGTGTGTGTGTGTGTGTGTGTGTGCGCGTGTGTGTGCGCGTGTGTTTTTGTGTGTGTGTGAGTGTGTTTAGGTGGGGGGGGGGGGGTACCAGGGCCCATAGCGGAGGAGCGGTGGAGCTGAGAAGCGGAGGAGCGGAGTAGCGGAGGTATTGTTTCTCCTCTCAGAGGCGGGGAAGCTTGGGAGCTATTAGCACAGCTATGATGACTTAAGGTGTGTGTGTGTGTGTGTGTGTTTGTGTGTTTCTTTGTTTGTGTGTTCTTGTGTGTGTGTGTGTGTGTGTTTGTTTGTGCGTTCGTGTATATGTGTGTGACAGTTTGTTTAGGTGGGGGGGGGCGCGGACAGGGGGTAGCTGGGCCTGGAGCGGATGAGCTGTGAAGCGGATGGAGGGCAGAAGCACGTCCCATAATTCTCCTGAGTCCGGCGGATCAGGAGTACCAGGGCCTATAGCGGAGGAGCGGTGGAGCGGAGAAGCGGAGGAATGGAGGAGCGGAGGTAATGTTTCTCTTCTCAAAGGCAGAGGATGGGAAGTTTGGGTGCAGTAGGACGCCTTAGACCGGCCACTGTGAGCCTTCTCCAGATATAGATCCCCCGGATGTATGATTGGAGCTCCCGGACCATTGGGCACACACATGTGAATGAGTGGATGAGCTAATGTTTGTTTGGTAGTGGATGCGTTTCGGCTAATGCTATTAGCACAGCTATGATGAGTTAAGGTGCGTTTGTGTGTGTGTGTGTGTGTGTGTGTGTGTGTGTGTGTGTGTGAGTGTCTTTGTGTGTGTTTGTGTGTTTTTGTGTGTGTGTGAGTGTGTTTAGGTGGGGGGGGGGTACCAGGGCCAATAGCGGAGGAGCGGTGGAGCTGAGAAGCGGAGGAGCAGAGGAGCGGAGGTAATGTTTCTTCTCTCAGAGGCGGGGAAGCTTGGGGGCAGAAGAACCCCTTAGACGGCCTAATGTGAGCCTTCTCTGGAGATAGCTCCCCCAGACGTATGACCGAAGCTCCCAGACCTCTGGGCACATACATGTGAATGAGTGGATGAGCTAGTGTTTGTGGTTGTGGATGCGTTTCGGCTAATGCTTTTAGCACAGCTATGATGACTTAAGGTGTGTATGCGTGTCTGTGTGTGTGTGTGTGTGAGTGTCTTTGTGTATGTGTGTGATAGTTTCTTTTGGTGGGGGGGGGTCGCGGACAGGGAGTACCAGGGCACACACATGTGAATGAGTGGATGAGCTAATGTTTGTTTGGTTGTAGATGCGTTTTGGCTAATGCTATTACCACAGCTATGAAGACTTAAAGTGTGTGTATGTGTGTATGTGTGTGTCTGTGTGTGTGTGTGAGTGTCTTTGTGTGTGTGTGTGTGTGTGATTGTGAGAGGCTCTTTTGGTGGGGGGGGGTGTCGCGGACAGGGAGTACCAGGGCCAAGAGCGGATGAGCTGAGGAGCGGAGGAAGGCAGAAGCTCGGCCCGTGATTCGCTTATGTCCAGCGGTTCGGGAATTCCAGGGCCCAAAGCAGAGGAGCAGTGGAGCTGAGAAGCGGAGGAGCGGAGGTGATGTTTATTCTCTCAGAGGCAGGGAAGCTTGGGGGTAGCAGAACCCCTTAGATGGGCTAATGTGAGCATTCTCCAGACATAGATCCTCCGGTCGTATGATTGGAGCTGCCGGACCATTGGGCACACACATGTGAATGAGTGGATGAGCTAATGTTTGTTTGGTTGTGGATGCGTTTCGGCTAATGCTATTAGCACAGCTATGATCAGTTAAGGTCTGTGTGTATGTGTGTGTGTGTTTGGGTGTGTGTGTGTGTCTGTGTGTGTGTGTGAGAGTTTGTTTAGGTGGGGGGGGTCGCGGACAGGGAGTACCAAGGCCTCAAGCGGATGAGCTGAGGAGCAGAGCAGGGCAGAAGCCCGGCCCGTGATTCCCTTATATCCAGCGGTTCGGGAGTTCCAGGGCCCAAAGCGGAAAGGCGGAGGAGTGGAGAAGCGGAGGAGTGGAGGAGAGCAGAAGCACGTCACGCAATTCTCCTGAGTTCGCAGGATCAGGAGTACCAGGGCCCATAGCGGAGGAGCGGAGGTGTTGAGAAGCGGAGGAGCAGAGGAGCGATATTATATTTCTCTTCTCAAAGGCGGGGAAGCTTGGGGGCAGCAGGATCCCTTAGACCGGCCAATGTGTGCCTTCTCCGAACATAGATGCCCCGGACGTATGCCCGGAGCTCCCAGACCTCTGGGCACATACATGTGAATGAGTGGATGAGCTAATGTTTGTTTGGTTGTGGATGCGTTTCGGCTAATGCTATCAGCACAGCTATGATGACTTAAGGTGTGTGTGTGTGTGTGTTTTTGTGTGTTTGTGTGTTCTTGTGTGTGTGTGTGTGTGTGTGTTTGTGTGTGTGTGTGTGCGTTTGTGTATATGTGTGTGACAGTTTGTTTAGGTGGGGGGGGGCCGCGGACAGGGGGTTAGGGTTAGGGTTAGGGTTAGGGTTAACAAGGCCCATAGCGGAGGAACGGTGAAGCGGAGAAGCAGAGGAGCGGAGGAGCGGAGGTAATGTTTCTCTTCTCAAACGCAGAGGAGGGGAAGTTTGGGGGCAGCAGGGCACCTTAGACTGGCCAATGTGAGCCTTCTCTAGGACATAGGTCCCCCGGACGGATGATTCGAGCTCCCGGACCATTGGGCACACACATGTGCATGAGTGGATGAGCTAATGTTTGTTTGATTTGAGATAGGTGATCTCATTAGTTTTATTTGAGTTTACATTCTAGTATACATATGTGGTATTTGTATCTACTCTCAGGAAATGTATGGCACTTTATGACAAGGTTTGGGACTTGTTTTAGTTTTTCGCAACTGTTCAGCTAACTTGACGTTAACTTCTACGTCAGTGTTTTCTTTTTTGGTATAGCGCTGCTGGCGGGAATTTTCCCCCACTCTGTACTGTACATGTCCCATGGCTAACCGATGTTGATTCCCGGAGCTGTGAAGAAGAAAATAAAAGACGATTCAAACAAGGCAAACTTGTGAATTCCTTCCGAAACATGGAAAACGAAGAAGCTGCAAACTTAAACGCAACAGGTTATGGGCCCAGGCTACGAACAAAAGGAGGAAGATGGCAACGTTTGGTTGCCGATGGAGACGAAAACAACTACGAGCTTTGGGAAGTAAAGTTTCTGGGACACATGCGACTTGAAGGTTTGAAAGAGACAATTCTTTCAACTGTTGAGCCCGACCCAGGTAAAAATGCAGAATGCTACGCTGAGCTTATCCAGTTCCTCGATGATAAAAGTCTATCATTGGTAATGAGGGAAGCCGCAGATGACGGTCGAAAAGCTTTGAAAATATTACGGGATCATTATGCCAGCCAGGGTAAGCCCAGAATTATTTCCCTGTACAGCGAACTATGCTCACTCAAGAAGGAACCCGACGAAACAATAACAGATTACATTATCAGAGCAGAAAAGGCAGTCACCGCTCCGAGAAACACAAAACAGGTGATAAGTGATGAGCTGATGATCGCTATGGTTATGAAAGGGCTTCCAGAACCATACAAGCCCTTCGTCATTCATGTAAGTCAGAGCAGTGAAGAAATGACGTTTATTCAGTTCAAGAGTAAACTAAGAAGTTATGAAGAGACTGAAAAGTTTGACAGCAAAACCAAATCAGACAATGTCATGAAAGTGGACATGTCAACCGTGATCTGCTATGGATGTGGAAACCGTGGCCATATGGCAAAAGCTTGTCACCAAAAATCAGGGCCAAAATGGTGCAGCTATCACAGAAGCGCAACCCACACCGATGAGACATGCAGAAGAAAATCCAAGCCCAAAGAAGACTCGGTCAAACAAAACACAGACATCCAAGACAAAGATAAGGAAGATGAGCAAACTTTTGTATTCAAGGTCAGTCAAAAAGTCCCTCCGGAAAATATCAGAAAAAATGGACTGATGGTAGACTGTGGCGCTACATCACACATCATAACACAAGAAGACAAATTCACAAGATTTGATGAGTTTTTCAACCCAAACAAACATTACATGGAGCTAGCAGACGGGACCAGAAGAAACAAAGTGGCACTAAAAAGAGGTGATGCAGAAGTGTTACTCCAGGACATTGAAGGAAAACCTGTCCTGGTAACCTTAAGGGGAGCCTTATTCATCCCATCATATCCTCAGGACTTCATATCGGTGAAGGCAGCCACAGCTGATGGAGCCAGCGTGATATTCAAAGAAGGGGAGAACAGATTCATAACCAAAGAAGGAACAATTTTCAGCATTGAGGAATGTGACAGACTCTACTACATAAGAACGGTAAATTATCAACAACTTTATGATGATACAGTAAATGACATGATGTCCAGGGATAAAGTAAACTGAACTTGTGATGTCAAAACATGGCATGAGATTATGAGACACCGCAATGTAAAAGATGTATTAAAATGACCAAACTTAGTCGAGGGTATGAAGATTACAGGTCAGACCAAGGTAGACTGTAACGTATGCACAGAGGGAAAATTCACAAATAGCAGAAACAGGCAAGCTGATGCAAAAGCTGATGCACCCCTAAAAATGGTACACGCTGACTTATCAGGCCCGATTGAACCAGCTGGTCAAGAAGGGCATAAGTATGTCATTTCATTCACAGATGATTATTCAGGGGCAGTATTTGTATATTTTCTCTAATACAAGAGTGAAGCTACATTAGCAACAGAGAAGTTCCTTGCTGACAGTGCAGCGTATGGTCGTGTCAAATGTATCAGGTCAGACAACGGGACTGAATTCACAGGAAATGCTTTTCAATCTCTTCTAAGGGAGAAAGGCATAAGACATGAAACATCATCCCCATACTCTCCCCATCAAAATGGGACAGCAGAAAGATAATGGAGGACCCTTTTTGAAATGGCAAGGTGTATGCTAATAGAAAAAGGATTACCAAAGGTTTTGTGGCCTTATGCTGTCCAGACCGCTGCCCACATTCGAAATAGATGTTACAATGACAGACTCGAAAATACCCCATACTTCATGTTAACAGGGAGAAAGCCAAATCTCTCAAAAATGTGGATATTCGGAACTGAGTGTTCTGCATACAAACATGACACTAAGAAATTAGATCCCAGATGTGAAAGAGGAATATTTGTGGGATACAGTAAGAAAAGCCCTTCATACCTGGTCTATAATCCACTTACAGAAAAAGTGGCAAAACAGAGACTGGTGAAATTGATCAAAAAGGGAAGAATTGAACAACAAACACAAACTGATGATTATGAGACAGAAATCCAGGGATATGAAGGCACAGAATCTACAGATGAAACCAGTATTGCTGTGTCACAAAGTGAAAATAAAACAGACAACCATATACAAAATGAGGATGAGAGTACTAACGCAGATGTGTCACATGACGAAGAAACAGCAGAAAATGTCCAAAATGAAAAAGAGACGAGGTCAGACATAAAACCCAGATATAATCAAACCAGTCGCTATCCTAGACGAAAAAGGGTCGTTCCAAGGTATTTAGAGGATGATCAGACAGACTATATTAACAATGATAAAAATCATACAACTATTGATTACTGTTACAGGACTGTGTGCGGAGTCCCACAGAATTATAGTGAAGCACTGAAGTCACCACTGGCACCCGGGTGGAATTGTGCCATGAGGGAAGAGATTGACTCGATTAAATAGAATGACACATTTGAACTGACAACTTTACCTGAAGGGAGAAAAGTAATTGGAGGAAAATGGGTATTTGCCCTTAAAGAAAATGCTGAAGGAGGACAAATATTTAAGGCCAGATATGTAGCTAAGGGTTACAATCAAACAGAAGCCATAGACTACTATGGAACTTTTGCACCGACAGCTAACATTACATCAGTGCGGGCACTAATGCAGATAGCCGTACAAAATAACCTCATTGTCCATCAAATGGATGTTAAGACGGCATATTTACATGCTCCTATACATGAGGAGATTTTCTTGGAACAACCAGAAGGGTTTGAAATGATGTCAGAAACAGGAGAGAAACTAGTGTATAGATTAAAGAAATCTCTTTATGGCCTGAAACAATCAGGAAGAAACTGGTATGAACTCCTTAATGACCATTTAGAACAGGACAACTTTGTGAGAAATCTCTCTGACCACTGTGTGTACAGAAAACAGACGGAAAATGGTGACACAATCATTGTAATAATTTGGGTAGATGATTTAATTATTGCAGCAAGCAGCAATGATGCACTCAGCACATTTAAACAGAACATGAAATTCAAGTTCAACATGAAAGACCTGGGGAAACTATCATATTTTTTGGGCATACAATTTGAACAAAAGGGGGATGAAATCAAAATGAACCAGACAAAGTACATCCTAAAAATGCAAGAGAGATTTGGAATGTCAGAATGTAAAGCAAGATCTACTCCAAGTGAGCAAAAATTAGAGGGCATCCCTGTAGCTGATGAAAATGAGCAAAGTGAACCTGTCGACCCCAAAGAATATCGTGAGATTGTAGGCAGTCTTATTTATGCCATGACTTGCACCAGACCTGATATCAGCTGGATAGTGAGCAAACTATCACAGAATCTGGCAATGCCAAAAGTAGAACACTTAGTAGCTGCAAAACATGTTCTGAGGTATTTGAAGGGGACAGCTGATTATGAACTAAGTTTCAAGACAAATAAGGAGGATTTGAACCTGATAGCTTACAGTGATTCAGACTGGGCATCATCTGTAGAAGACAGACGTAGCACTACAGGCTACTGTTTCAGTTTAACAAAACAAGGCCCAGCCATTGCATGGAAGTCAAGGAAACAGCCCACAGTGGCCCTGTCAACATGTGAGGCTGAATACATCGGCCGAGCCACCACCGCACAAGAAAACATGTACCTGTCTCAACTGTTAAACGGTATGGACAACAAAATGTACAGTTGCACAACAATCTACGGAGACAATCAGGGGGCCATCGCACTGAGTAAGAATCCTGTAAACAGACAAAGGTCAAAACACATTGATGTAAAATATCATTTCATTCGTGAAGCACTCAGTGAGGGTTAAATAAATCTTATCTATTGTCCATCAGAGGACATGTTGGCAGACATCTTGACAAAACTCATGACAAAGGTAACAATAGAAAAATTCAAAAAGTGGTTCTTTGGAAATTCAAATGTCCAAAGTTTTTTTTTGGATGTTGAGATCAAGAGGGGGTGTTGAAATAGGTGATCTCATTAGTTTTATTTGAGTTTACATTCTAGTATACATATGTTGTATTTGTATCTACTCTCAGGAAATGCATGGCACTTTATGACAAGGTTTGGGACTTGTTTTAGTTTTTCGCGACTGTTCAGCTAACTTGACGTTAACTTCTACATCAGTGTTTTTTTTTTGGTATAGCGGTGCTGGCGGGAATTTTTCCCTCACTCTGTACTGTACATGTCCCATGGCTAACCGATGTTGATTCCCGGAGCTGTGAAGAAGAAAATAAAAGACGATTCAAACAAGGCAAACTTGTGAATTCCTTCCGAAACATGGAAAACGAAGAAGCTGCGAACTTAAACGCAACAGTTTGGTTGTGGATGCGTTTCGGCTAATGCTATTAGCACAGCTATGATGAGTTAAGGTGTGTTTGTGTGTGTGTGTGTGTGTGTGTGTGTCTGTGTGTGTGTGTGTGTGCGTGTGTGTGAGTGTGAATTTGTTTAGGTGGGGGGGGGTCGCGGACAGGGAGTACCGGGGCCTCGAGCGGATGAGCTGAGGAGCGGAGGAGGGCAGAAGCCTGGCCCGTGATTCGCTTATGTCCAGCGGTTCGGGAATTCCAGGGCCCAAAGCGGAGGAGCGATGGAGCTGAGAAGCGGAGGAGCGGAGGTAATGTTTCTCCTCTCAGAGGCGGGGAAGCTTGGGGGCAGAAGAACCCCTTAGACTGGCTAATGTGAGCATACTCCGGACATAGATCCCCCGGACGTATGATTGGAGCTCTCGGACCATTGGGCACACACATGTGAATGAGTGGATGAGCTAATGTTTGTTTGGTTGTGGATGCGTTTCGGCTAATGCTATTAGCACAGCTATGATGAGTTAAGGTGTGTGTGTATGTGTGTGTGTGTGTTTGTGTGTTTGTGTGTTTTTGTGTGTGTGTGAGTGTGTTTGTGTGTGTATGTGTGAGAGTTTGTTTAGGTGGGGGGGGGGAGTACCAGAGCCCATACAGGAGGAGCGGTGGAGCTGAGAAGCGGAGGTAATTTTTCTCCTCTCAGAGGCGGGGAAGCTTGGGGGCAGAAGAACCCCTTAGACCGGCCAATGTGAGCCTTCTTCGGACATAGATCACCCGGACGTATGACTGGAGCTCCCGTACCTCTGGGCACACACATATGTGAATGAGTGGATGAGCTAATGTTTGTTTTGTTGTGGATACGTTTTGGCCAATGCTATTAGCACAGCTATGATGAGTTCAGGTGTGTGTGTGTGTGTGTGTGTTTGTCTGTGTGTGTGTGTGTGTGTGTGTGTGTGTGTGTGTGTGTGTTTATCTGTGTGTGAGAGTTTGTTTTGGTGGGTGGGGGGGGGGGTGTTCCCGCGGACAGGGAGTACCAGGGCCTGGAGCGGATGAGGTGAGGAGCGGAGGAGGGCAGAAGCCCGGACCGTGATTCGCTTATGTCCAGCGGTTCGGGAGTTCCAGGGCCCAAAGCGGAGAAGCGGAGGACAGCAAAAGCCCTGTCCGCAATTCACCTGAGTCTGGCGGATCGGTAGTACCTGGTTCCGCAGCGGAGGAGCGGAGGAGCGGAGGAGCGGAGGAGCGGACCAAAGCGGAAGACCGTCTTAATAACAAGGAAATTACAGATGAGGCTATAATTTCTACAGAAATCTTTAAATTCTATCGCCACCTATACACTTCGACATTGTCAAAAAGCGATTGTGACTCCTTTCCAACAAATATTCCTCAACATATCCCAAAAATAAACAACAACAAACAATATATGTTTGTTTTGTATATGTTTATATATAATCAACAAAAAATATACAGTTTGATATCTGAGATTCCTTGTGAGTCGCCAACTTAATTACATGTTGTACTCCCCTTGCAATCTTTTTTTCGTTTTAATTTTTTATTAGTCTATCTATTGATTTAATTATTTCATTTTAATTTCTTTTTTTGTCTAGCATTGTAAATTTCTCACAAACCGTTAACACTATTAACTTCTGATTCCATACAGAACGAATGTCCTTATGTCCTTTGCTTCCTCATGCCTGGTTGTTTCATTCACATTCAGTTCTACCTTGCCATGTTTATTTGTACATTTGTATAGTTGTGTGTACTATTTATGTTCAATTCAAAAAAAAAAAAAAAAGAATGAGAGGCTGAGAAAATCTCCATGTCACTCTCTCCCCCCCCCTTAATGCCGCCCCCCCCCCCTTCCTCACGGCGGCCGACGCAACGCGATTCTCGCCGTTGTTGTGGAAGTAGGGAAAAGGCGTCGGTGCGAGCGATGCGTTTCAAGGCATATTGCATGTGTGTATGGGGGGGGGGGGTCTACAGGACACCGCAGACCGGCAATGGTGCACCTTCTCCGGACATCGATCACCGAAACGTCGGCGTGGAGCTCCCGGAGCAGCCGGCGTGTACATGTGAATGAATGGAGGAGCTAATGTGTGTGGGGTGGTGGTGGTGGTGGTGTGGGGGGGGCGTTTCGGCTAATGCTATCAGCACAGCTATGATTATCCCCAGAACGTTGAGAACGAGCTCCCGGAACTCCAGACATGCGTATATAAAAGAGTGGAATTAAGGTGTGTGTGTGTGTGTGTGTGTGTGTGTGTGTGTGTGTGTGTGTGTGTGTGTATGTGTGTGTGTATGTGTGTGTGTATGTGTGTGTGTGTGTGTGTGTGTATGTGTGGGACAGAAATAATGTCGGGGACAGAAATTGTTATTAGCCTGCTGGCAGATGACACAACCTTAGTTTTGAAAAATGAACATCAAGTCCCAATAAGCGTTGAAAAAATTAAAACATTCTCCAAGGCTTCAGGATTGTCATTAAACTTAAAGAAATGCAAACTTCTTGAGCTGCATGACTCACCACTAAAGGAAATCAGTAATGTTCCTATCAAATCAGAAATAAAATACTTGAGCATTTTCCTATCTAAGGACCAAAAGTTAAATCAATCCAGGAACATTGAATCTAAACTGAATCAAAGTAAAGCTAAATTGAATATATTGCTCCAAAGAGATTTATCAATATTAGGCCCGATATATTTGACTAAAATGGAATGTTTATCCAGATGTATATACCCAGTGTATTCCAATGCTGCTCCAAATCAACTCATAAAATCTATTAACCAAATAAATTTCAACTTTATCTGGAGGAACAAACCACACCATCTAAAAAAATCACATATGGGGAAAGAAACAAGTGACGGAGGGCTGAAAGTGATAGAGTTGGACTGCCTGAATGGGACATTGAAGGTGAACTGGTTGAAATCCTGGATCAAACATCATCATTCTTTCTGGTATTGTACTCCAAACTACTTATTCAACATAGTCGGCAGCCTAAGTCTTCTACTTATCTCTGACTTGGATATCAACAAGATTCCTGTCCAATTTTCAGAGTTCCATAAACAAATACTATTATACTGGAAAATGATATATGTACACAATTTCTCACCACACAGTACAATAATTTGGAACAATCGATATGTACTGCATGGCAACAAACCTCTGTTTTACAAGGAATGCTTTGAGAAAGGTATATGGTCAATAATTGACTTGATGGATGACAATGGCAGTCGTCTAGACTATGAACAGTTCTGTACTACACACAGATTTAAGCCTCCCATATTAGAGTTGATAAAGTTACGAAACGCACTGCCTCGACAATTTGTATTCCTGACCAAAAATATAATGACGCACCAAACCGTACAACCACAGTTACCCCGACTATCACTCCAGGGAATCTCAATTCCGGACAGAAAGTGCACCAACTCCTTTATTAGGACATGTTTCACAGGAAACTTATTCCCTGGACATCAAAACAAAAATAATATTTGAAATGAATTTGATAAGGAATCGATTGCCACGCTGCGAACTATGTATCTGACTCTACCCATACCCCCCAAGGCACAAAGAAACCCACTTCTAAATTATGAATGACATCTACCCATCTAAGGAATTATTGAGGGTACGCTTTACTTTTGAAGATAATATTTGTACATTTTGTGAAGACAACATTGAAACCACTGACCATATATTTTTTCTCATTCTCATTCCATCATCACCAGTTTCCCTCTCAAAAGATGATATCACATTTGGTTTACTTATAAGCAACATAACAGATGAACTCCGTGTCAATGTTCTTTTAGGCCTGGCCAAGTTCTTCATTCACAAAAACAGAATGCAAAAATGCTCCCCAAATTTGAATTTCTTCATAAACGATTTTGAATTATAAAAAAAAATCCTTAAAACTTATGGAAAAATTCAAAAACTAAAAAATATACAGTTACCCATGTCTGAGATTCCTTTTTTTTGAAAAAAAAAAAACAAAAAACAAAAAAAAAACTTAATTACATGTTATATTCCCCTTGCAATTTTTTTTTCGTTTTAATTTTTTATTTGTCTATCTATTGATTTAATTATTTCCTTTTAATTTCTTTTTTTGTCTAGCACTGTAAATTTCTCACAAACCGTTAACACTATTAACTTCTGATTACATACAGAACAAATGTCCTTATGTCCGTTGCTTCCTCATCCCTGGTTGTTTCATTGACATTCAGTTTTACCTTGCCATGTTTATTTGTACATTTGTATATTTGTGTGTACTATTTATGTTCAATTAAAAACAGTTTGATGTCTGAGATTCCTTGTGAACGGCCAACTTAATTACATGTTATATTCCCCTTACAATTTTTTTTTTTAGTTTTTAATTTTATTTTTCTATCTATTTATTTAATTATTTCCTTTTAATTTTCTTTTTTGTCTAGCATTAAAAAATTCTCGCGAACCGTTAACACTATTAACTTCTGATTACATACAGAACGAATGCCCTTATGTCTCCCGTCCCCCCCGCTTTTTCCGTACGGTGGCAGACACTGAGATCAAAAGCAAATGGGTGTCATTGTAATGCAGTAACAGGGTGATAACAGCCGTGTTTGAAGTGTGTAGGGGCTTATAGGAGAGCAGAAGCACGTCACGCTATTCGCCTGAGTTCGGAGGATCGGGGGCACCAGGGCCCATAGCGGAGGAGCAGAGGAGTTGAGAAGCGGAGGAGCGGAGTTATGTTTCTCTTCTCAAAGGCGGGGAAGCTTGGGGGCAGCAGGACCCCTTAGACCGGCCAATGTGAGCCTTCTCCGGACATAGATCACCCGGACGTATGACTGGAGCTCCCGTACCTCTGGGCACACACATATGTGAATGAGTGGATGAGCTAATGTTTGTTTTGTTGTGGATACGTTTCGGCCAATGCTATTAGCACAGCTATGATGAGTTCAGGTGTGTGTGTGTGTGTGTGTGTGTGTATGGGTGTGTGTCTGTGTGTGTGTGTGTGTGTGTGTGTGTGTGTGTGTGTGTGTGTGTGTGTGTGTGTGTGTGTGTGTGAGAGTTTGTTTTGGTGGGTGGGGGGGGGGGTTCCCGCGTACTGGGAGTACCAGGGCCTGGAGCGGATGAGGTGAGGAGCGGAGGAGGGCAGAAGCCCGGACCGTGATTCGCTTATGTCCAGCGGTTCGGGAGTTCCAGGGCACAAAGCGGAGGAGCGGAGGACAGCAAAAGCCCTGTCCGCAATTCACCTGAGTCTGGCGGATCGGTAGTACCTGGTTCCGCAGCGGAGGAGCGGAGGACTTGAGAAGCGGAGGAGCGGAGGAGCGGAGATGTTTCTCTTCTCAGAGGCGGCAAGGGGGGGGGGGGGCAGGACCCCTTACCCGTATCCCCCGGACGGTTGAGTGGAGCTCCCGGACTTCCGGGCACGCACATGCGAATGACTGGATGACAGGGAGTGCCAGGGCCTGGAGCGAATGAGCAGAGGAGAGGCGGAGAGCAGAAGCCCGGCCCGGTTCGGGATTTCCAGGGTCAAAAGCGGGGGAGCAAAGAAGCGGAGGGGGGGAGGAGAGCAGAAGAGCAGAAGACTGGCCCGGAATTCACCGAAGTCCCGCATATCGGGAGTTCAAGGGCCCGGAGCGGAAGAGAGGAGGAGCGGAGGAGCGGAGGAGCGGGGGAGCGGAGGAGCGGAGGAGCGGAGGAGCGGAGGAGAGCGGAAGCCCGGCCAACAATTCGCCTGAGTCCCGCGGAGAGGGGGTACCAGGGCCTGGAGCCTGATTCGCTTATGTCCAGCAGTTCAGGAGTACCAGGGTCAGGAGCGGAGGAGCGGAGGAGCGGATGAGCAGAAGAACGTTTAAGCGGCGGAGCGGAGGAGCGGATGAGCGGAGGAGAGTGGAATCCGGCCGACATCTCGCCTGAGTCCCGCGGAAAGGGAGTCCCAGGGCCTGGAGCCTGATTCGCTTATGGCAAGCAGTTCAGGAGAACCGGGCCCAGGTGCGGAGGAGCGGAGGAGCGGAGGAGAGCGGAAGCCCGGCCAACAATTCGCCTAAGTCCCGCGGAGAGGGAGTACCAGGGCCTGGAGCCTGATTCGCTATGTCCAGCAGTTCAGGAGTACCAGGGCCGGAGCGGAGGAGCGGAGGAGCGGAGGAGCGGAGGAGCGGAGGAGCGGATAAGCGGATAAGCGGATGAGCTGAGGAGAGCGGAAGCCCGGCCGGCAATTCGCCTTAGTCCCGCGGAGAGGGAGTACCAGGTCCTGGAGCCTGATTCGCTTATGTCCAGCAGTTCAGGAGTACCAGGGCCAGGAGCGGAGGAGCGGAGGAGCGGATGAGCAAAATAACGTTTAAGCGGTGGAGCGGAGGAGCGGATGAGCGGAGGAGAGCGGAATCCGGCCGACAATTCGCCTGAGTCCCGCGGAAAGGGAGTACCAGGGCCAGAAGCGTGATTTAATGATGTTCAGCAATTCAGGAGTACCAGGCCGAGGTGCGGAGGAGCGGAGGGGCGGATGAGTGGAGGAGCGGAGGTGGGGAGGAGAGCGGAAGACCGGCCCACATTTCGCCTGAGTCCCGCGGATTGGGAGTACCAGGGCCTGGAGCCTGATTCGCTTATGGCAAGCAGTTCAGGAGTACCAGGGCCCCGAGCGGCGGAGCGGAGGAGCGGAGGAGCGGGGGAGCGGAGGAGCGGAGGAGCGGAGGGGCGGATGAGTGGAGGAGTGGAGGTGCGGAGGAGAGCGGAAGCCCGGCCCACATTTCGCCTGAGTCCCGCGGATTGGGAGTACCAGGGCCTGGAGCCTGATTCGCTTATGGCAAGCAGTTCAGGAGTACCAGGGCCCAGAGCGGATGAGCGGAGGAGCGGAGGAGCGGAGGAGCGGAGGAGCGGAGGAGCGGAGGAGCGGAGGGGCGGATGAGTGGAGGAGTGGAGGTGCGGAGGAGAGCGGAAGCCCGGCCCACATTTCGCCTGAGTCCCGCGGATTGGGAGTACCAGGGCCTGGAGCCTGATTCGCTTATGGCAAGCAGTTCAGGAGTACCAGGGCCCGAAGCGGAGGAGCAGAGGAGCGGAGGAGCGGAGGAGCGGAGGAGCGGAGGAGAGCGGAAGCCCGGCCGACAATTCGCCTTAGCCCAGCGGAGAGGGAGTACCAGGGCCTGGAGCCTGATTCGCTTATGTCCAGCAGTTAGGGGGAGTACCAGGGCCAGGAGCGGAGGAGCGGAGGAGCGGATGAGCAGAAGAACGTTTAAGCGGTGGAGCGGAGGGGCGGACGAGCGGAGGAGAGCGGAATCCGGCCGACATCTCGCCTGAGTCCCGCGGAAAGGGAGTACCAGGGCCTGGAGCCTGATTCGCTTATGGCAAGCAGTTCAGGAGAACCGGGCCCAGAGCGGAGGAGCGGAGGAGCGGAGGAGCGGAGGAGCGGAGGAGCGGAGGAGAGCAGAAGCCCGGCCAACAATTCGCCTAAGTCCCGCGGAGAGGGAGTACCAGGGCCTGGAGCCTGATTCGCTATGTCCAGCAGTTCAGGAGTACCAGGGCCGGAGCGGAGGAGCGGAGGAGCGGAGGAGCGGAGGAGCGGATAAGCGGATGAGCTGAGGAGAGCGGAAGCCCGGCCGGCAATTCGCCTTAGTCCCGCGGAGAGGGAGTACCAGGTCCTGGAGCCTGATTCGCTTATGTCCAGCAGTTCAGGAGTACCAGGGCCAGGAGCGGAGGAGCGGAGGAGCGGATGAGCAAAATAACGTTTAAGCGGTGGAGCGGAGGAGCGGATGAGCGGAGAAGAGCGGAATCCGGCCGACAATTCGCCTGAGTCCCGCGGAAAGGGAGTACCAGGGCCAGAAGCGTGATTTAATGATGTTCAGCAATTCAGGAGTACCAGGCCGAGGTGCGGAGGAGCGGAGGGGCGGATGAGTGGAGGAGCGGAGGTGGGGAGGAGAGCGGAAGACCGGCCCACATTTCGCCTGAGTCCCGCGGATTGGGAGTACCAGGGCCTGGAGCCTGATTCGCTTATGGCAAGCAGTTCAGGAGTACCAGGGCCCAGAGCGGCGGAGCGGAGGAGCGGAGGAGCGGGGGAGCGGAGGAGCGGAGGAGCGGAGGGGCGGATGAGTGGAGGAGTGGAGGTGCGGAGGAGAGCGGAAGCCCGGCCCACATTTCGCCTGAGTCCCGCGGATTGGGAGTACCAGGGCCTGGAGCCTGATTCGCTTATGGCAAGCAGTTCAGGAGTACCAGGGCCCAGAGCGGATGAGCGGAGGAGCGGAGGAGCGGAGGAGCGGAGGAGCGGAGGGGCGGATGAGTGGAGGAGTGGAGGTGCGGAGGAGAGCGGAAGCCCGGCCCACATTTCGCCTGAGTCCCGCGGATTGGGAGTACCAGGGCCTGGAGCCTGATTCGCTTATGGCAAGCAGTTCAGGAGTACCAGGGCCCGAAGCGGAGGAGCAGAGGAGCGGAGGAGCGGAGGAGCGGAGGAGCGGAGGAGTGCGGAAGCCCGGCCGACAAATCGCCTTAGCCCAGCGGAGAGGGAGTACCAGGGCCTGGAGCCTGATTCGCTTATGTCCAGCAGTTAGGGGGAGTACCAGGGCCAGGAGCGGAGGAGCGGAGGAGCGGATGAGCAGAAGAACGTTTAAGCGGTGGAGCGGAGGGGCGGACGAGCGGAGGAGAGCGGAATCCGGCCGACATCTCGCCTGAGTCCCGCGGAAAGGGAGTACCAGGGCCTGGAGCCTGATTCGCTTATGGCAAGCAGTTCAGGAGAACCGGGCCCAGAGCGGAGGAGCGGAGGAGCGGAGGAGCGGAGGAGCGGAGGAGAGCAGAAGCCCGGCCAACAATTCGCCTAAGTCCCGCGGAGAGGGAGTACCAGGGCCAGGAGCCTGATTCGCTATGTCCAGCAGTTCAGGAGTACCAGGGCCGGAGCGGAGAAACGGAGGAGCGGATGAGCGGAGGAGCGGATAAGCGGATGAGATGAGGAGAGCGGAAGCCCGGCCGGCAATTTGCCTGAGTCCCGCGGAGAGGGAGTACCAGGGCCAGGAGCCTGATTCGCTATGTCCAGCAGTTCAGGAGTACCAGGGCCGGAGCGGAGAAACGGAGGAGCGGAGGAGCGGATAAGCGGATGAGCTGAGGAGAGCGGAAGCCCGGCCGGCAATTTGCCTGAGTCCCGCGGAGAGGGAGTACCAGGTCCTGGAACCTGATTCGCTTATGTCCAGCAGTTCAGGAGTACCAGAGCCAGGAGCGGAGGAGCGGAGGAGCAGATGAGCAGAAGAACGTTTAAGCGGTGGAGCGGAGGAGCAGATGAGCGGAGGAGAGCGGAATCGGGCCGACATCTCGCCTGAGTCCCGCGGAAAGGGAGTACCAGGGCCTGGAGCCTGATTCGCTTATGGCAAGCAGTTCAGGAGAACCGGGCCCAGGTGCGGAGGAGCGGAGGAGCGGAGGAGAGCGGAAGCCCGGCCAACAATTCGCCTAAGTCCCACGGAGAGGGAGTACCAGGGCCAGAAGCGTGATTTAATGATGTTCAGAAATTCAGGTGTACCAGGCCCAGGTGCGGAAGAGCGGAGGAGCGGATGAGTGGAGCAGCGGAGGTGGGGAGGAAAGCGGAAGACCGGCCCACATTTCGCCTGAGTCCCGCGGATTGGGAGTACCAGGGCCTGGAGCCTGATTCGCTTATGGCAAGCAGTTCAGGAGTACCAGGGCCTAGAGCGGAGGAGCGGAGGAGCGGAGGAGCGGAGGAGCGGAGAAGCGGAGGAGAGCGGAAGCCCGGCCGACAATTCGCCTTAGTCCCGCGGAGAGGGAGTACCAGGGCCTGGAGCCTGATTCGCTTATGTCCAGCAGTTCAGGAGTACCAGGGCCGGAGCGGTGGAGCGGAGGAGCGGAGGAGCGGAGGAGCGGAGGAGCGGATGAGAGGATGAGCGGATGAGCGGATGAGCGGATGAGCTGAGGAGAGCGGAAGCCCGGCCGGCAATTCGCCTGAGTCCCACGGAGAAGGAGTACCAGGGCCTAGAACCTGAGTCGCTTATGTCCAGCAGTTCAGGAGTACCAGGGCCAGGAGCGGAGGAGCGGAGGAGCGCAGGAGCGGATGAGCGGATGAGCGGATGAGCGGATGAGCGGATGAGCGGATGAGCGGATGAGCGGATGAGCGGAGGAGCGGAGGAACGGAGGAGCGGAGGAGAGCGGAAGGCCGGCCCACATTTCCCCTATGTCCCGCGGATTGGGAGTACCAGGGCTTGGAGCCTGATACACTTATGTCAAGCGGTCCGGAGTACCAGGAACCGGAGCGGGGGAGCGGAAGAGCGGAGGAGCGGAGGAGAGCGGTAGCCCGGCAAACAATTCGCCTAAGTCCCGCGGAGAGGGAGTAACAGGACCTGGAGCCTGATTCGCTTATGTCTAGCAGTTCAGGAGTACCAGGGCCCGGCGCGGACGAGCGGCGGAGCGGATGAGAGGAGAAGCGGAGGAGAGCGGAAGCCCGGCCGACAATTCGCCTAAGTCCCGCGGAAAGGGAGTACCAGGGCCTGGAGCCTGATTCGCTTATGGCAAGCAGTTCAGGAGTACCAGGGCCCAGAGCGGAGGAGCGGAGGAGCGGAGGAGCGGATGAGCGGATGAGCGGTGGAGCGGAGGAGCGGAGGAGTGGAGGAGCGGAGAAGCGGAGGAGCGGAGGAGCGGAGGAGCGGAGGTGGGGAGGAGCCGAGGAGCGGAGGAGCGGAGGAGAGCGGAATCCTGCCGACAATTCGCCTGAGTCCCGCGGAAAGGGAGTACCAGGGCCTGATGCGTGATTTAATGATGTTCAGCAATTCAGGAGTACCAGGGCCATGTGCGGAGGAGCGGAGGAGCGGAGGGGCGGATGAGTGGATGAGCGGAGGAGTGGAGGAGAGCGGAAGCCCGGCCGGCAATTCGCCTGAGTCCCGCGGAGAGGGAGTACCAGGGCCTGGAGCCTGATTCGCTTATGTCCAGCAGTTCAGGAGTACCAGGGCCTGGAGCGGAGGATCGAAGGAGCGGAGGAGCGGATGAGCGGATGAGCGGAGGAGCGGATGAGCGGAGGAGCGGAGGAGCGGAGGAGCGGAGGAGAGCGGAAGCCCGGCCCACATTTCCCCTATGTCGCGCGGATTGTGAGTACCAGGGCTGGGAGCCTGATTCACTTGTGTCAAGCGGTCCGGAGTACCAGGGCCCGGAGCGGATGAGCGGATGACCGGAGGAGCGGAAGAGCGGAGGAGAGCGGAAGCCCGGCCAAAAATTCGCCTAAGTCCCGCGGAGAGGGAGTACCAGGGCCTGGAACCTAATTCGCTTATGTCCAGCAGTTCACTAGTACCAGGGCCAGAATGGAGGAGCGGAGGAGCGGAGGGTTGGATGAGTGGAGGAGCGGAGGAGCGGAGGAGAGCGGGAGCCCGGCCCACTTTTTGCCTTAGTCCCACGGATTGGGAGTACCAGGGCCTGGAGCCTGATATGCCTATGGCAAGCAGTTCAGGAGTACCAGGGCCCAGAGAGGAGGAGCGGAGGAGCGGAGGAGCGGAGGAGCGGAGGAGCGGAGGTGAGCGGAAGCCCGGCCGAATATTCGCCTAAGTCCCGCGGAAAGGGAGTACCAGGGCCTGGAGCCTGTTTGGCTTATGTCCAGCAGTTCAGGAGTACCAGGGCCGGAGCGGAGGAGCGAAGGAGTGGAGGAGCGGAGGAGCGGAGGAGAGCGGAAGCCCGGCCGACAATTCGCCTAAGTCCCGCGGATTGGGAGTACCAGGGCCTGGAGCGGGGGAGCGGAGGAGCAGATGAGCAGAGGAGCGGAGGAGCGGAGGTGCGGAGGAGGGGAGAAGCGGAAGAGATCGGAAGCCCAGCCGACAATTCTCCTGAGTCCTGCGAAAGGGGATTACCAGGGCCTTCAGCCTGAATCGCTTATGTCTAGCAGTTCAGGAGTACCAGGGCCCGGAGCGGAGGAGCGGAGGAGCGGATGAGAGGAGAAGCGGAGGAGAGCGGAAGCCCGGCCGACAATTCGCCTAAGTCCCGCGGATTGGGAGTACCAGGGCCTGGAGCGGGGGAGCGGAGGAGCAGATGAGCAGAAGAGCGGAGGAGCGGAGGAGCGGAGGAGCGGAGGAGCGGAGGAGCGGAGGAGCGGAGGAGCGGAGGTGAGCGGAAGCCCGGCCGACAATTCGCCTAAGTCACACGGATAGGGAGTACCAGGAAACTGGAGCATGATTCGCTTATGTCCAGCGGTTCGGGAGTACCAGGGCCTTGAGCGGAGGAGCGGGGGAGCGGAGGAGCGGATGAGCGGATGAGCGGAGGAGCGGAGGTGAGCGGAAGCCCGCGGATTGGGAGCACCAGGGCCTGGAGCCTTATATGCCTATGGCAAGCAGTTCAGGAGTACCAGGGCCCAGAGAGGAGGAGCGGAGGAGCGGAGGAGCGGAGGAGCGGAGGTGAGCGGAAGCCCGGCCGACAATTCGCTTGAGTCCCGCGGAAGGGGAGTACCAGGGTCTGGAGCCTGAATCGCTTATGTCCAGCAGTTCAGGAGTACCAGGGACAGGAGCGGATGAGCGGCAGAGCGGATGAGCGGAAGAACGGAGAAGCGGTGGAGCGGAGGAGCAAAGGAGCGGAGGAGCGGAGGAGCGGAGGAGCGGAGGAGCGGATGAGAGGAGAAGCGGAAGAGAGCGGAAGCCCGGCCGACAATACACCTGAGTCCCGCGGAGAGGGAGTACCAGGGCCTGGAGCCTGATTCACCCAGGTCCAGCAGTTCAGGAGTACCAGGGACAGGAGCGGATGAGCGGCGGAGCGGATGAGCGGAAGAACGGAGAAGCGGAGGAGCGGAGGAGCGGAGGAGCAGAGGCGCGGAGGAGCGGAGGAGAGCGGAAGCATGGACCACAATATGCCTAAATCCCGGAGAAAGGGAGTACCAGGGCCTGTAGCGTGATTAAATGATGTTCAGCAGTTCAGGAGTACCAGGGCCATTGCGGAGGAGCGGAGGAGCAAAGGAGCGGAGGGGCGGATGAGTGGAGGAGCGGAGGAGAGGGGAAGCACGGTCCACATTTCGCCAGAGTCCCGCGGATTGGGAGTACCAGGGCCTTGAGCAGGTTCACTTATATCCAACGGTCAGGAGTACCAGGAACTTGAGCGGAGGAGCGGAGGAGCGGATGAGAAGAGAAGCGGAGGAGAGCGGAAGCCCGGCCGACAATTCACCTGAGTCCCGCGGAGAGGGAGTACCAGGGCCTGGAGCTTGATTCGCCCAGGTCCAGCAGTTCAGGAGTACCAGGGCCAGCAGCGGATGAGCGGCGGAGCGGATGAGCGGAAGAACGGAGAAGCGGAGGAGCGGAGGAGCGGAGGAGCGGAGGAGCGGAGGAGCGGAGGAGCGGAGGAGCGGAAGAGCAGAGGAGCGGAGGAGCGGAGGAGAGCGGAAGCCCGTCCGACAATTCGCCTGAGTCCCGCGGAAGGGGAGTACCAGGGTTTGGAGCCTGAATCGCTTATGTCCAGCAGTTCAGGAGTACCAGGGCCAGGATCGGAGGAGCGGAGGAGCGGAGTACCGGAGGAGCGGAGGAGCGGAGGAGCGGAGGAGCGGAGAAGCGGAGGAGCGGAGGAGAGGAGGAGCGGAAGAGCGGAGGAGCGGAGGAGTGGAGGAGAGGGGAAGCACGGTCCATATTTCGACAGAGTCCCGCGGATAGGGAGTAACAGGGCTTGGAGCCTGATTCGCTTATGTCCAGCAGTTCTGGAGTACTAAGGCCCGGAGCGGATCAGCGGTGGAGCGGATGAGTGGAAGAACGGAGAAGCGGTGTAGCGGTGGAGCGGAGGAGCGGAGGAGCAGACTTATGTTTCTCTTCTCAAAGGCGGGGAAGCTTTGGGGCAGCAGGACCCCTTAGACTGGCCAATATGAGCCTTCTATGGACATAGCTCTCCCGGACGTATGACCGGGGCTCCCGGACCTCTTGGTACATACTTGTGAATGATTGGATGAGCTAATGTTTGTTTGGTTGTGGATGCTTTTCGGCTAACGCTATTAGCACAGCTATGAAGACTTAAGGTGTGTGTGTGTCTGTGTGTGTGTGTGAGTGTCTTTGTGTGTTTGTGTGAGTGAGGTTGTTTTGGTGGGGGGGGGGGTCGCGGACAGGGAGTACCAGTGCCAAGTGCGGATGAGCTGAGGAGCGGAGGAGGGCAGAAGCCCGGCCCGTGATTCGCTTATGTCAAGCGGTTCGGGAATTCCAGGGCCCAAAGCGGAGGAGCGGTGGAGCTGAGCTGTGTGTGTGTCTTTGTGTGTTTGTGTGTCAGTGTGTTCTTGTGTGTGTATGTGTGAGAGTTTATTTAGGTGGAGGGGGGGAGTACCAGGGCCCATAGCGGAAGAGCGGTGGAGCTGAGAAGCGGAGGAGCGGAGTAGCGGAAGTATTGTTTCTCCACTCAGAGGCGGGGAAGCTTGGGGGCAGCAGAACCCCTTAGATGGGCTAATATGAGCATTCTCCGGACATAGATCCCCCGGACGTATGATTGGAGCTCCCGGACCATTGGGCACACACATGTGAATGAGTGGAAGAGCTAATGTTTGTTTAGTTGTGGATGCGTTTCGGCTAATGCTATTAGCACAGCTATGATGAGTTAAGGTTTGCATGTATGTGTGTGTGTGTGTGTGTGTGTGTGTGAGTGTGTCTGTGTGTGTGTGTGAGAGTTTGTTTAGGTGGGGGGGGGTCGCGGACAGGGAGTACCAGGGCCTCGAGCGGATGAGCTGAGGAGCAGAGGAGGGCATAAGCCCAGCCCGTGATTCCCTTATATCCAGCGGTTCGGGAGTTCCAGGGCCCAAAGCGGAAAAGCGGAGGAGCGGAGAAGCGGAGGAGTGGAGGAGAGCAGAAGCACCTCTCGCAATTCTCCTGAGTTTGCAGGATCGGGAGTACCAGGGCCAATAGCGGAGGAGCGGAGGTGTTGAGAAGCGGAGGAGCGGAGGAGCGATATTATATTTCTCTTCTCAAAGGCGGGGAAGCTTGGGGGCAGCAGGACCCCTTAGACCGGCAAATGTGAGCCTTCTCCGGACATAGATGCCCCGGACGTATGACCGGAGATCCAGGACCTCTGGGCACATACATTTGAATGAGTGGACGAGCTAATGTTTGTTTGGTTGTGGATGCGTTTCGGCTAATGCTATTAGCACAGCTATGATGACTTAAGGTGTGTGTGTGTGTGGGTGTTTGTGTGTTTGTGTGTTTTTGTGTTCTTGTGTGTGTGTGTGTGTGTGTGTGTTTGTGTGTGTTTGTGGATCGGGAGTACCAGGGCCTATAGCGGAGGAGCGGTGGAGCGGAGAAGCGGACCATTGGGCACACACATGTGAATGAGTGGATGAGCTAATGTTTGTTTGGTTGTGGATGCATTTCGGCTAATGCTATTAGCACAGCTATCATGACTTAATGTGTGTATGTGTGTCAGTGTGTGTGTGTGTGTGAGTGTCTTTGTGTATGTGTGTGATAGTTTGTTTTGGTAGGGGGGGGGGGGGGGTCACGGACAAGGAGTACCAGGGCACACACATGTGAATGAGTGGAGGAGCTAATGTTTGTTTGGTTGTGGATGCGTTTCGGCTAAAGCTATTAGCACAGCTATGAAGACTTAAGGTGTGTGTATGAGTGTATATGTGTGTCTGTGTGTGTGTGAGTGTCTTTGTGTGTGTGAGAGGCTCTTTTGGTGGGGGGGGGGTCGCGGACAGGGAGTACCATAGGGCACACACATGTGAATGAGTGGATGAGCTAATGTTTGTTTGGTTGTGGATGCGTTTCGGCTAATGCTATTAGCACAGCTATGCTGAGTTAAGGTGTGTGTGTGTGTGTGTGTGTGTGTGTGTGTGTTTGTGTGTTTTTGTGTGTGTGTGAGTGATTTTGTGTGAGAGTTTGTTTAGGTGGGGGGGGGGAGTACCAGGGCCCATAGCGGAGGAGCGGTGGAGCTGAGAAGCGGAGGAGCGGAGGAGCGGAGGTAATGTTTCTTCTCTCAGAGGCGGGGAAGCTTGGGGGCAGAACCCCTTAGACGGGCTAATGTGAGCATTCTCCGGACATAGATCCCCCGGTCGTATGATTGGAGCTGCCGGACCATTGGGCACACACATGTGAATGAGTGGATGAGCTAATGTTTGTTTGGTTGTGGATGCGTTTCGGCTAATGCTATTAGCACAGCTAAGATGAGTTAAGGTGTGTGTGTGTGTGTGTCTGTGTGTGTGTTCGTGTGTGTGTGTGTGTGTGAGTTTGTTTAGGTGGGGGGGGGGTCGCGGACAGGGAGTACCAGGGCCTCGAACAGATGAGCTGAGGAGCGGAGGAGGGCAGATGCCCGGCCTTAATTCGCTTATGTCCAGCGGTTCGGGAATTCCAGGGCCCAAAGCGGAGGAGCAGTGGTGCTGAGAAGCGGAGGAGCGGAGGAGCGGAGTAGCAGACGTATAGTTTCTCCTCTCAGAGGCGGGGAAGCTTGGGGGCATCAGAACCCCTTAGATGGGCTAATGTGAGCATTCTCCGGACATAGATCCCCCGAACGTATGATTGGAGCTCCCGGACCATTGGGCACACACATGTGAATGAGTGGATGAGCTAATGTTTGTTTGGTTGTGGATGCGTTTCGGCTAATGCTATTAGCACAGCTATGATGAGTTAAGGTGTGTGTGTGTGTGTGTGTGTGTGTGTGTGTGTCTGTTTGTTTGTTTTTGTGTCTGTGTGAGGGTGGTCATGTGTGTGTGTGTGAGAGTTTGTTTAGGTGGAGGGGGGGTACCAAGGCCCATCGCGGAAGAGCGGTGGAGCGGAGAAGCGGAGGAATGGAGGAGCGGAGGTCATTTTTCTCTTCTCAAAGGCAGAGGATGGGAAGTTTGGGGGCAGTAGGACGCTTTAGACCAGCCACTGTGAGCCTTCTCCAGATATAGATCCCCCGGACGTATGATTGGAGCTCCCGGACCATTGGGCACACACATGTGAATGAGTGGATGAGCTAATGTTTGTTTGGTAGTGGATGCGTTTCGGCTAATGCTATTAGCACAGCTATGATGAGTTAAGGTGTGTTTGTGTATGTGTGTGTGTGTGCGTGTGTGTGTTTGTGTGTTTTTGTGTGTGAGTGAGTGTGTTTAGGTGGGGGGGGGGGGGTACCAGGGCCCATAGCCGAGGAGCGGTGGAGCTGAGAAGCGGAGGAGCGGAGTAGCGGAGGTATTGTTTCTCCTCTCAGAGGCGGGGAATCTTGGGAGCTATTAGCACAGGTATGATGACTTAAGGTGTGTGTGTGTGTGTGTGTGTTTGTGTGTTTGTGTGTTGTGTGTTCTTGTGTGTGTGTGTGTGTGTGTGTTTGTGTGTGCGTTTGTGTATATGTGTGTGACAATTTGTTTAGGTGGGGGGGGCGCGGACAGGGGGTAGCTGGGCCTGGAGCGGATGAGCTGTGGAGCGGATGGAGGGCAAAGGCACGTCCCATAATTCTCCTGAGTCCGGCGGATCGGGAGTACCAGGGCCCATAGCGGAGGAGCGGAGGAGCGGTGGAGCAGAGAAGCGAACCATTGGGCACACACATGTGAATGAGTGGATGAGCTAATGTTTGTTTGGTTGTGGATGCATTTCGGCTAATGCTATTAGCACAACTATGATGACTTAATGTGTGTATGTGTGTCAGTGTGTGTGTGTGTGTGTGAGTGTCTTTGTGTATGTGTGTGACAGTTTGTTTTGGTGGGGGGGGGGGTCGCGGACACGGAGTACCAGGGCACACACATGTGAATGAGTGGATGAGCTAATGTTTGTTTGGTTGTGGATGCGTTTCGGCTAAAGCTATTAGCACAGCTATGATGAGTTAAGGTGTGTGTGTATGTGTGTGTGTGTGTGTTTGTGTGTTTTTGTGTGTGTGTGAGTGATTTTGTGTGAGAGTTTGTTTAGGTGGGGGGGGGGGGGGGGGGAGTACCAGGGCCCATAGCGGAGGAGCAGTGGAGCTGAGAAGCGGAGGAGCAGAGGAGCGAAGGTAATGTTTCTTCTCTCAGAGGCGGGGAAGCTTGGGGGCAGAAGAACCCCTTAGACGGGCTAATGCTCACATTCTCCGGACATAGATCCCCCGGACGTATGATTGGAGCTCCCGGACCATTGGGCACACACATGTGAATGAGTGGATGAGCTAATGTTTGTTTGGTCGTGGATGCGTTTCGGCTAATGCTATTAGCACAACTATGATGAGTTAAGGTGTGTTTGTGTGTGTGTTTGTGTGTGTGTATGTGTGTGTGTGTGTGTGCGTGTGTGTGTTTGTGTGTTTTTGTGTGTGTGTGAGTGTGTTTAGGTGGGGGGGTTACCAGGGCCCATAGCGGAGGAGCGGTGGAGCTGAGAAGCGGAGTAGCGGAGGTATTGTTTCTCCTCTCAGAGGCGGGGAAGCTTGGGAGCTATTAGCACAGGTATGATGACTTAAGGTGTGTGTGTGTGTGTGTGTTTGTGTGTTTGTGTGTTCTTGTGTGTTTGTGTGTTCTTGTGTGTGTGTGTGTGTGTGTTTGTGTGTGCGATTGTGTATATGTGTGTGACAGTTTGTTTAGGTGGGGGGGGGGCGCGGACAGGGGGTAGCTGGGCCTGGAGCGGATGAGCTGTGGAGCGGATGGAGGGCAGAAGCACGTCCCATTCAGCCGCCGGCAACCATAAAAACCTATCTTTAACTTAAAAACAAACAAAAATGTGCAATATCTCATTTCTGTGCAATATTCAGAAACTGTGCAATATTTCATCTCATAACAGCTACATTGTGCAATATTTCATCTCATCTCATAACAGCTACACTATAATGTTCCCTTCTATCATACTATTGCGCACTCCTTACCTCACTTGTTACTAAGACACTTATAGTTTTATCAGTGCTTACTAAGACACTCTATAGTTTCACTGAAACACTTTATAGTTTATAGTTTATTTTTATTTATAATTCTGCCTTTCTTTTATTATTTATTACTGTTATATTTTCTGTAACTATGGCACTGCAATTTCCTTCGGGATTAATAAAGTTGTTCTGATTCTTATTCTTAATTCTCCTGAGTCCGGCGGATCGGGAGTACCAGGGCCCATAGTGGAGGAGCGGTGGAGCGGAGAAGCGGACCATTGGGCACACACATGTGAATGAGTGGATGAGCTAATGTTTGTTTGGTTGTGGATGCGTTCGGCTAATGCTACTAGCACAGCTATGATGACTTAATGTGTGTATGTGTGTCAGTGTGTGTGTGTGTGTGAGTGTCTTTGTGTATGTGTGTGATAGTTTGTTTTGGTGGGGGGGGGGTCGCGGACACGGAGTACCAGGGCACACACATGTGAATGAGTGGATGAGCTAATGTTTGTTTGGTTGTGGATGCGTTTCGGCTAAAGCTATTAGCACAGCTATGAAGACTTAAGGTATGTGTATGTGATTATGTGTGTGTCTGTGTGTGTGTGAGTGTCTTTGTGTGTGTGTGTGTGTGTGAGAGGCTCTTTTTGTGGGGGGGGGGGTCGTGGACAGGGAGTACCATTGGGCACACACATGTGAATGAGTGGTTTAGCTAATGTTTGTTTGGTTGTGAATGCGTTTCGGCTAATGCTATTAGCACAGCTATGATAAGTTCAGGTGTGTGTGTATGTGTGTGTGTGTGTGTGTTTGTGTGTTTTTGTGTGTGTGTGAGTGATTTTGTGTGAGAGTTTGTTTAGGTGGGGGGGAGGGGGGGGAGTACCAGGGCCCATCGCGGAGGAGCGGTGGAGCTGAGAAGCGGAGGAGCAGAGGAGCGGAGGTAATGTTTCTTCTCTCAGAGGCGGGGAAGCTTGGGGGCAGAAGAACCCCTTAGACGGGCTAATGTGAGCATTCTCCGGACATAGATCACCCGGTAGTATGATTGGAGCTGCCGGACCATTGGGCACACACATGTGAATGAGTGGATGAGCTAATGTTTGTTTGGTTGTGGATGCGTTTCGGCTAATGCTATTAGCACAGCTAAGATGAGTTAAGGTGTGTGTGTGTGTGTGTGTGTGTGTGTGTGTGTGTGTTTGTTTTTGTGTCTGTGTGAGTGTGTTCGTGTGTGTATGTGTGAGAGTTTGTTTAGGTGGGGGGGGGTACCAGGGCCCATCGCGGAGGAGCGGAGGAGCGGTGGAGCGGAGAAGCGGAGGAATGGAGGAGCGGAGGTAATGTTTCTCTTCTCAATGGCAGAGGATGGGAAGTTTAGGGGCAGTAGGACGCCGGTGCGAGCGATGCGTTTCAAGGCGTATTGCATGTGTGTATGGAGGGGGGGGGTCTACAGGACACCGCGGACCGGCAATGGTGCACCTTCTCTGGACATCGATCCCCGAAACGTCGGCGTGGAGCTCCCGGAGCAGCCGGCGTGTACATGTGAATGAATGGAGGAGCTAATGTGTGTGTGTGGGGTGGTGGGGGGGGGGGGGGGGGGGGGGGCGTTTCGGCTAATGCTATCAGCACAGCTATGATTATCCCCAGAACGTTGAGAACGAGCTCCCGGAACTCCAGACATGCGTATATAAAAGAGTGGAATTAAGGTGTGTGTGAGTGTGTCTGTGTGTGTGTGTGTGTGTGTGTGTGTGTGTGTGTGTGTGTGTGTGTGTGTATGTGTGGGACAGAAATAATGTCGGGGACAGAAATTGTTATTAGCCTGCTGGCAGATGACACAACCTTAGTTTTGAAAAATGAACATCAAGTCCCAATAAGCGTTGAAAAAATTAAAACATTCTCCAAGGCTTCAGGATTGTCATTAAACTTAAAGAAATGCAAACTTCTTGAGCTGCCACTAAAGGAAAACAGCAATGTTCCTATCAAATCAGAAATAAAATACTTGAGCATTTTCCTATCTAAGGACCAAAAGTTAAATCAGTCCAGGAACATTGAATCTAAACTGAATCAAAGTAAAGCTAAATTGAATATATGGCTCCAAAGAGATTTATCAATATTAGGCCCGATATATTTGACTAAAATGGAATGTTTATCCAGATGTATATACCCAGTGTATTCCAATGCTGCTCCAAATCAACTCATAAAATCTATTAACCAAATAAATTTCAACTTTATCTGGAGGAACAGACCACACCATCTAAAAAAATCACATACGGTGAAAGAAACAAGTGAAGGAGGGCTGAAAGTGATAGAGTTGGACTGCCTGAATGGGACATTGAAGGTGAACTGGTTGAAATCCTGGATCAAACATCATTATTCTTTCTGGTATTGTACTCCAAACTACTTATTCAACATAGTCGGTGGCCTAAGTCTTCTACTTATCTCTGACTTGGATATCAACAAGATTCCTGTCCAATTTTCAGAGTTCCATAAACAAATACTATTATACTGGAAAATGATATATGTACACAATTTCTCACCACACAGTACAATAATTTGGAACAATAGATATGTACTGCGTGGCAACAAACCTCTGTTTTACAAGGAATGCTTTGAGAAAGGTATATGGTCAATAATTGACTTGATGGATGACAATGGCAGTCCTCTAGACTATGAACAGTTCTGTACTACACACAGATTTAAGCCTCCCATATTAGAGTTGGTAAAGTTACGAAACGCACTGCCTCGACAATTTGTATTCCTGACCAAAAATATAATGACGCACCGAACCGTACAACCACAGTTACCCCGACTGTCACTCCAGGGAATCTCAATTCTGGACAGAAAGTGCAGTTGTTATCTGAGAAATATGCTCTCAGTTATTTCCCTTTTATTTTGAATGGCCAGTCCCAGCTTCCGGTCTGTCCGTAGTGTTTTTATTTGCTTGAAAATAAACTCAACTTCTTCCAGTTCTGCAAAGCAAGAGGCGTGTCACACATATTATTCCTCCGTAAAAGACCCAGTCGGTATTGAGGGGTAGCACGCAGATCTACTGCACAGATAACCTCTGATAACAGGTTATGGGCCCAGGAAACCCCCAAAGACGGCTGAAGACAGTTTGGAGCCGCTGAGAAGAGCGACGATACTGCAAACTCATCACTGGCCATGGAAAACAAGCAAGCCAGATGATGGAAGGAGACTTGCAGGAGGCAAACAAACTAAACCTGTTTTTTAACAGATTTGATGAAGGTGCCTCCGCCCACCCTCCCCCCAGTTCCTCTCAGGACTTTCCTTCCCCTGTGCCCTCACCCCTCACTTTAAGGAGCTTTCCCCCTCCCCCACGCACCTCTTCTGCTTCCCTGGGCGATGTCTCGTTTACACCTCAGCCGTCCTGCCCCCCACTGGGACTCTCTCTGCCCCCCACTGGGACTCTCTCCACCCCCTCCTGTCGCCTTCACCGCTGAGGAGGTGAGAAGAGAGTTCAGCCGCCTTCCTCCCAGGAAAGCTGCTGGCCCTGACGGCCTTAGCCCCAGAGTGCTGAAAGGATGTGCCTCTCAGCTGTGTGGGATCTTCTCACATCTCTTCAACCTGAGCCTGACCCAGATGGTTGTCCCCGACCGGTGGAAAACCTCATGCCTGGTTCCAGCGCCCGAGGTGAAGCATCCCAGCAGACACAACGACTACAGACCGGTGGCCCTGACATCATACGTCATGAAGTCGCTGGAGAGGCTCGTCCTGAGGCACCTTGGCACAGTCGTCGGACCTTCGCTGGACCCCCTGCGGTTCGCATACCACCCACGGATAGGAGTGGAAGACGCCATCATCTTCCTGCTGCACAGAATCTACACACACCTGGAGGAGGCAGGAAGCACTGTGAGAGTCATGTTCTTTGACTTCTCCAGTGCTTTTAACACCATTCGACCTGCCCTGCTGAACAGGAAGCTTCTGGACATGCAGGTAGATGCTCCACTCGCGGCTGTTGGAGAGTAATTGTAATTCATGCTGGTCTAAGTTAAAACCTGTAAAGAGGAGACTGAGGTTATCATAAGAAATAACACAGACAAGCGACTATTCTTTTGTGCTCTGCAGAGGGGGAGACTCTTTGGAGCCAAGATCCAGAGAATCCCCCCGAGTTCCTCCTTGCTCGGCTTTTTATTGTGTGAAAGTGTTTATTTACATAACAACATTTATTCAATAGTATATAGTAATAGTTGACCAGGATGATATACAGGGGTGGTCAGGTTTCTCTCCAGAAGCGTTTATCCTCGTTTAGATTTACGTTTATGGGGGGTAGGTTCTTATCTAAAGATGTTTACGACCATTGGAATATCTTGGAGGGCCCAACTCTTGTTAGAGGACAAAGGTCTTTTGTGCTCTAGCATGTCTGGCTAACTTCATGTGAGTAGTCGAAATAACATAGTTATAGAAATAGAGAGTAAACTCTAACAATTCTCTCCTGTTTATGAGACTCCGAACAATGTTAAACTCTTCAGCATCATCATGCCATGTTGGTACATAGTTTACAGATAACACTTCATACAACATCATGGTCGTCGTCCTCCACAGTCGAATCATTATCATTTTCTTTTTCTGAATCACTTATAGGCAGTTGCTCATATATCTGTCCAGTGTAGTGAGTCCTTGGTTGGGTCTGCACTGCTACTATTGCCATCTGGACAAAGGCTGCGGAAGCCATTTTAGCAATCATGCTTCTCAAACAAGGAATAACGCACATAGTAAATAAACAAAACAAAATAAGAATCACAATCACAGGTGTAAGGCACTTTAAAAGTATTTGCCACCAAGTTCCGTTGATGATCCATCCAAGAGGGTCAAACTGTAAAAACGACATTAAAGTATCACTGTCCTCTTTACCCTCTAGTTGGTTCTTTAATGTCGTCAATTTGTCATGAATTGCTGTGAAATTGTCTCGCATGTCTGGGATATATGTGCAACATTGTTGTCCTATTATCGCACATACACCACCTTCCTTGGCTAAGACAATATCTAAAGCCATACGATTTTGTAAAAGCATTTCTTTCATAGCCATAGTCTCTGGATTGTTTTGTATCAGTCCATTCAATTCTAGAACCCTTGACGTTAGGTTCTGTAATGTCGCCCAGACCTCATTCATTCGATGTCCCGAGTAGGCTACACCATAGTTAGGGAACATTGTCATAAGTATTCCTCTAGAGTCACTTATCAAGGCTCTTCGACTACGTTCATGTCCCATAGGCCTAATGAGTTGTACGCTATGAGTCATGTTATGCTCTGGTATAAAAGTCATAGCACTTCCTAATCGGGCCAAATAGCATGTGCCACACCAATGTTCAGGCAGATACAGAAATGCTCGTTTGCCACAAATCCATACATGTGTTTTTGGGCATGTATGGATAACCGTATTTGTGTGGGAATGCAAAAATCCTCCATGGTGGTATACCAGATTTGGTGAGGTTTGTTTCAATGCCCAATAATGGCTTGAGGGCTGTCAGATTCATGGCACACACGCCCATTCCCCACTTTCCAACCTCACATATACTATTATTATAGTAGTCATAGGTTTTCCTAACCGGTCTATCCGTTTCCTTATCTAGCACAGTGTCACACTGTAGTTGGCCTAGATAATGCTCTTTCTTACCACACTGTCGTTTCATACAAAATGGTGGTGTCTTTTGTATTGTCATTAGAGTGAATCCCTCAATGACAGTTTTATTGGTTACCATAGAATAATCAGCTGGTAATCGCCATTTGGATGGATCGTAAGGCAGAAAAGGAAGGACTGAGGTATTTGTTATATTCTGAAAAATTCCAAATCTCTGACTCAATCCTTGGGAATATACCCATATTATAGACAAGGTCTCACTTTGGTTAATTGGATGAGGTTGTATAGTCGGGTTATGAGACATTGATATTGGCATTACCGTACAAACATAACAATCAGTTTGGTCTCCTGCCGTTACATTTACCGATCGCCACCAGAGACTGTCTCGGTGTGGAAGATGAGAAGCAGTATGAACTCTGGGAGACTAAATGCTTGGCCTACATGCGGCTGCAGGGGCTCAAAGACACAATTCTGAGTGAAACTCCAGAATTTGATGACGATGACGAGGAGGCGAAGGACAAGGAGCAGAATGAAATGGCCAATGCCGAAACCGATCCAGTTTTTAGATGACAAAAGTCTAGGCCTGGTCATGCGCGAAGCTGCAGATGATGGGAGAAAGGCACTGAAGATGCTACGAGAGTATTACGCAGGTAAAGGGAAGCCTGGCATTATAAACCTGTATACTGACCTGACAAAACTGCAGAAAGGAAGCAATGAAAGCGTAACAGACTTTGTGATTAGGGCAGAGACTATAATCACGGTGCTAAGAAATGCAGAGGAAGTCATGAGTGATGATCTTCTCATAGCTATGGTGCTAAAGGGACTTCCAGAATCGTTCAAACCATTTGCAGTTCATGTGACTCAAAGTGAAGAAAAGCTCAAATTTGCTGACTTCCGTGTTTTTCAGTGACGTTCAGAGCTGACACACACCATGTTGAGCTGGCAGACGCAACCAAGTGTCAAGGCGTGGCGAAGCAGCGGGGAGAGGCAGAGGTGATCCTCATAGACAGCAGAGGACGTCACCACACAGCACCACTGAGAAACGCACTGTTCATCCCTTCCTGTCCACAGGACATTTTTTCTGTGATGGCCGCCACAGCAAGCGGAGCAACGGTAATCTTCAATGAAGGAAAAGACATAGTCAAAATGAGTGACGGTACTGTATTTCCTATTAATGTGCAGAACACACTTTACTACCTATCTACAGCAGATGAAAGTAATGACAAATGCAATGGGTGTTTTGATTTACAAACATGGCATGAAATTTTCAGCCATTGTAATTAGAGCGATGTACAAAAGTTGACAAAAGTGGTTGATGGTATGGTAATCAAAGGGAAAACTGAAAAACCTGTATCACCATGTGAAGTGTGTATTCAAGGGAAGTTTGTGCAGATCAGAAACAGAGAGCCTGATGCAAGAGCAACAGAGGTGTTTGATTTAGTGCATACAGATCTGGCAGGGCCAGTAGATCCCATATCTATAGATGGACACAGATTTGCATTGTCGTTTACTGATGATTATTCCAACACAATTTTTGTGTACTTTCTCAAACAAAAGAGTGGTACAGTGAGTGCCACAGAGAGATTCTCAGCAGACACTGCCCCTTATGGGAAGATTAAGTGTATGAGATCTGACAATTGTACTGAGTTTATGTCAAAAGAGTACCAAGGACTAATGACTAAACGGGGTGTTAGACATGAAACGTCAGCGCCATACTCACCACACCAAAACGGGAAAGCAGAGAGAAACTGGAGGACTTTATTCGACATGGCATGGTGCATGTTACTAGGAAGCAACCTACCCAAAACATTGTGGACCCATGCAGTGCAGACAGCAGCAGTCAGGAACTGATGCTTTAATAATCGGACAAAGCAGACGGCTTACTTTATGTTGATGGGAAAGAAACGAAATGTGTCACAAATGCAAATGTTTGGTGCTGTGTGCTATGCATACAAGCACAACAAAAAGAAACTTGACTCAAGAGGTGAGAAGGGAGTTTTCATTGGATATGCCAAAAATAGTCCAGCTTATTTTGTATATTATCCAAATAGTGAAAGAGTACTAAAAACACAGACTGCTAAAATTTGTGACAAACCCATCTCCAGAGCAACAAACCCAGACAGAGATGAGCTCAGATCAGGATGATGATGATGATGATGATGATGATGATCTTCATCTAGCGGCCATAAAATGTAACGAAGCGGAGGGAGAAAGCCATCCGGTGTTCCCCGAGTAGCGGCGACGAACGAGTTTAGAGCCGTGGAGAAGGTTTGCTTCCCCCCCACCCTCTCTTTCTAACTTCTTCTTCTTCTTCTTCTTCTTCTTCTTCTTCTTCTTCTTCTTCTTCTTCTTCTTCTTCTTCTACAGTTTCTAGTCCATACATCATCGCTGGTCTCACCACTGTCTTGTACACCTTTGTACACCTTGGAAATGGGCAGCCCCGTATCTGACCGTGTGACAAAGCCAAGCAGTGCAGACAATGTGAGACGATCAACTAGAACCAAAAAGAAGCCCAGTTACTTTAATGGTTATGTGACTAGTGCTATTGACGATGACCAAGTGTTCACTAACATTGACTACTGTTATAGACTGGCGTGTGGTGTCCCACAGACATTTAAAGAGGCAAGGAGTTCCCTCAATGCTGACAAGTGGATGAAATCTATGGACGACGAGATGGAGTCATTGAGAGAGAACAACACTTTGACCCTAACACAGCTACCCCAAGGCAAGTGTGCAGTGGGGGTGGGGGGGTGGGTGTATGCGCTAAAAAGAAATGAAGTTGGCACAAACAAATATAAAGCTCGTTATTTTGCTAAGGGCTACAGTCAAAAGTATGGCACGGATTTTGAGGAAACATTTTCTCCAACAGCAAATATGACAAGTGTGAGGGTGTTCATGCAGAAATCAGTTCAGGAAAATTTGGCAGGTCGTCATTGGAATCTGATGCTCCATTCTTACTTGATTGACAACGACTTTATTCAGAATGAAGCAGATCATTGTGTCTATGTCAAAGAAAACCAAAATGACAAAGTCATCATCATAATATGGGTAGATGATTTAATCATAGCTGCGAGTGATGAGGAAGTAATGAAAGAGGTGAAAATCATGCTGACAGCTAGATTTAAAATGAAGGACTTGGGCAAAGTGATCAAAATCAATACCCAGAAAATATGTCAGTCAGAAGAGTGTGTTAAGATGTCACAAAGAAAATATGTGGAAAGGTAGCCCTACAGTATTGTCCAACACAAGAGATGCCGGCAGATGTTATGACAAAGCCTGCATCGCAGTTTAAGTTGTTGAATTTTTCAAAGTTGTTGTTTGGGTCATGAGTATTTTATTTTGATGTAAATGGGCAAAGATACCAATAATATGAGAGCAAGTGGGGGCGTTGTCAACTGAGAAATATGCTCTCAATTATTTTCCGTGTTATTTCGAAGGGCCAGTCTCAGCTTCCGGTCAACAGGACCCCGCAGACCGGCCAAGGTGCACCTTCTTCGGACACGGATCCCCGTGACGTCGGCGTGAAGCTCCGGGAGCACCAGACATGCACTTATGAATAAGCGGAGGAGTCAACTCCATAAGTCCTCCACTCAGGGCCTCGGTGTCACTGAATCGAGCAATTTGGTTTTTAATGTTTAAAAATCGGCTTAACATTGAGGTGGAAAACACAGCGGTATCGTTAAAATACAGTAACAGGGTGATAACATCCATGTAAGAAGTGGAGGGGGATTTATTGCACTCACGGCCCCACTCGTTTATTCCTCTCATACACAGCGGCCAGATCACCTGGTGGAGCTCCAAGCGCTGTGCACAGTCGGATGCCGCCATCTAGCGGACATAAAATGTAAGGAAGCGGAGGGAGAAAGCCATCCGGTGTTCCCCGAGTAGCGGCGACGAACGAGTTTAGAGCCGTGGAGAAGGTTTGCTTCCCCCCCAACCTCTCTTACTTACTTCTTCTTCTTCTTCTTCTTCTTCTTCTTCTTCTTCTTCTTCTTCTTCTTCTTCTTCTTCTTCCCCTTCTTCTTCTTCTTCTTCTTCTTCTTCTTCTTCTTCTTCTTCTTCTTCTTCTTCTTCTTCTTCTTCTTCTCCTTCTTCTTCTTCTTCTTCTTCTTCTTCTTCTTCTTCTTCTTCTTCTTCTTCTTCTTCTTCTTCTTCTTCTTCTTTTGTCTTTTCCCGTCAGGTGTGGCCACAGCGAGTCAACTTTCTCCATCAAACCCTATTCTCCGTATCCTCCTCTCTCACACCAACTACCTTCATATCCTCTCTCACCACGTCCATAAATCCTCTCTTTGGTCTTCCTCGAGACCTCTTGCCTTGCAGCTCCAATTCCAGCATCCGTCTACCAATATATTCTCTATCCCTCCTCTGTACATGACCGAACCATCTCAGTCTGGCTTCTCTGACCTTCTCTCCAAAACATCGAACATGTGCTGTTCCTCTGATACTCATTCCTGATCCTATCAATCCTGGTCACTCCGTAAGAGAACCTCAACATCTTCATCTCTGCAACCTCTAGTTCTGTCTGCTGTCTTTTGGTCATTGGAACAGTTTCTAGTCCATACATCATCGCTGGTCTCACCACTGTCTTGTACACCTTTCCTTTTATTCTGGCCGATAGTCTTCTATCACATAGTACCCCTGACACTTTTCTCCAGCCATTCCAACCTTCTTGGACCCGTCTCTTCACCTCTTTTACGCACTCTCCGTTGCTCTGGACTGTTGACCCTAAGTACCTGAAATCCTCCAGCTCCTTGATCTCCACTCCCTGTAGCCTCACCGCTCCACCCGAGTTCCTCTCGTTCACACACATATATTCTGTCTTGCTGTGACTAACTTTCATTCCACTCCTTTCCAGAGCATACCTCCACCTCTCTAGATTTTCCTCTACCTGTTGTCTGCTCTCACTACAGATCACAATGTCATCCGCAAACATCATGGTCCATGGGGATTCCTGTCTAACCTCATCTGTCAGCCTACCCATCACCATTGCGAACAAGAAGGGGCTCAGAGCTGATCCCTGATGGAGTCCCACCTCCACCTTGAACTTCTCGGTTACCCCTACAGCACACCGTACCAGTGTCTCACAGCTGGCATGCATGTCCTGCACCAGTCTAACATACTTCTCTGCCACTCCAGACTTCCTCATACAATACCAGAGCTCCTCTCTTGGCACCCTGTCATATGCTTTTTCTAGGTCGACGAAAACGCAATGCAGCTCCCTCTGGCCTTCTCTGTACTTTTCTATTAGCATTCTCAACGCAAATACTGCATCTGTAGTACTCTTCCTAGGCATGAAGCCATACTGCTGTTCACAAATGCTGACTTCTGCTCTCAGTCTAGTTTCCACTACTCTTTCCCATAACTTCATTGTATGGCTCATCAACTTTATCCCTCTGTAGTTGCCACAATTCTGCACATCCCCTTTATTCTTAAAAATAGGCACCATCACACTTTGTCTCCATTCTTCAGGCATCTTCTCACTCTCTAAGATCCTGTTGAATAATCTAGTCAGAAAATCTACCGCTGCCTCTCCTAGACACTTCCACACCTCCACAGGTATATCATCAGGACCAACTGCTTTTCCACTCTTCATCCTCTTCAATGCCTTCCTCACTTCACTTTTACTCATTTTTGCTACTTTGTGGTCTACAATAATCACCTCTTCTACCCTTGCCTCTCTTTCATTTTCCACATTCATCAGCTCTTCAAAGTACTCTTTCCATCTTCCTGTCACTCTTCTAGCATCTGTCAATACATTTCCCTGTCTGTCCTTTATCACCCGGACCTGCTGTACATCCTTTCCATCTTTATCTCTCTGTTTCGCCAACTTGTATAGATCACTTTCAGCCTCCTTACTATCCAACCGAGCATACAAGTCATCATAAGCCCTTTGTTTTGCCTTTGCTACCTCTATCTTTACCTTTCGCCGCATCTCCCTGAACTCCTGTCTGTTCTCTTCAGTCCTCTCAGTATCCCACTTCTTCTTCGCTAACCATTTTCTCTGTATACACTCCTGCACTTCCTCATTCCACCACCAAGTCTCCTTATCTACTTTCCTTCCAGATGACACACCAAGTACTCTTCTACCTGTCTCCCTGATCATACTAGCTGTTGTTGTCCAATCATCTGGAAGCTCTCCCTGACCACCCAGACCCTTTCTCAACTCCTCCCTGAAAACCATGCAACACTCTGCTGCAATAATTAAATCATCTACCCAAAGCAAATCTTCTCCACGGCTCTAAACTCGTTCGTCGCCGCTACTTGGGGATCACCGGATGGCTTTCTCCCTCCGCTTCCTTACATTTTATGTCCGCTAGATGGCGTCATCCGACTGTGCACAGCGCTTGGAGCTCCAGCAGGTGATCTGGCCGCTGTGTATGAGAGGAATAAACGAGTGGGGCCGTGAGTGCAATAAATCCCCCTCCACTTCTTACATGGATGTTATCACCCTGTTACTGTATTTTAACGATACCGCTGTGTTTTCCACCTCAATGTTAAGCCGATTTTTAAACATTAAAAACCAAATTGCTCGATTCAGTGACACCGAGGCCCTGAGTGGAGGACTTATGGAGTTGACTCCTCCGCTTATTCATATGTGCATGTCTGGTGCTCCCGGAGCTTCACGCCGACGTCACAGGGATCCGTGTCCGAAGAAGGTGCACCTTCTCTCTCAATGACTCCATCTCTTCGTCCATAGATTTCATCCACTTGTCAGCATTAAGTGAACTCCTTGCCTCTTTAAATGTCTGTGGGACACCACACGCCAGTCTATAACAGTAGTCAATGTTAGTGAACACTTGGTCATCGTCAATAGCACTAGTCACATAACTATTAAAGTGACTGGGCTTCTTTTTGGTTCTAGTTGATCGTCTCACATTGTCTGCACTGCTTGGCTTTGTCACACGGTCAGATACGGGGTTGCCCATTACCAAGGTGTACAAAGGTGTACAAGACAGTGGTGAGACCAGCGATGATGTATGGACTAGAAACTGTTACAATGACAAAAAGACAGCAGGCAGAACTAGAGGTTGCAGATATGAAGATGTTGAGGTTCTCTTACGGAGTGACCAGGATTGATAGGATCAGGAATGAGTATCAGAGGAACAGCACATGTTCGATGTTTTGGAGAGAAGGTCGGAGAAGCCAGACTGAGATGGTTCGGTCATGTACAGAGGAGGGATAGAGAATATATTGGTAGACGGATGCTGGAATTGGAGCTGCAAGGCAAGAGGTCTCGAGGAAGACCAAAGAGAGGATTTATGGACGTGGTGAGAGAGGATATGAAGGTAGTTGGTGTGAGAGAGGAGGATACGGAGAATAGGGTTAGATGGAGAAAGTTGACTCGCTGTGGCCACACCTGACGGGAAAAGACAAAAGAAGAAGAAGAAGAAGAAGAAGAAGAAGAAGAAGAAGAAGAAGAAGAAGAAGAAGAAGAAGAAGAAGAAGAAGAAGAAGAAGAAGAAGAAGAAGAAGAAGAAGAAGAAGAAGAAGAAGAAGAAGAAGAAGAAGAAGAAGAAGAAGAAGTAAGAAAGAGAGGTTGGGGGGGAAGCAAACCTTCTCCACGGCTCTAAACTCGTTCGTCGCCGCTACTCGGGGAACACCGGATGGCTTTCTCCCTCCGCTTCCTTACATTTTATGTCCGCTAGATGGCGGCATCCGACTGTGCACAGCGCTTGGAGCTCCAGCAGGTGATCTGGCCGCTGTGTATGAGAGGAATAAACGAGTGGGGCCGTGAGTGCAATAAATCCCCCTCCACTTCTTACATGGATGTTATCACCCTGTTACTGTATTTTAACGATACCGCTGTTTTTTCGACCTCAATGTTAAGCCGATTTTTAAACATTAAAAAACCAGATTGCTCGATTCAGTGACACCGAGGCCGTGAGTGGAGGACTTATGGAATCGACTCCTCCGCTTATTCATATGTGCATGTCTGGTGCTCCCGGAGCTTCACGCCGACGTCACAGGGATCCGTGTCCGAAGAAGGTGCACCTTGGCCGGTCTGCGGGGTCCTGTTGACTGGGAAGTTGAGACTGGCCCTTGGAAATAAAACGGAAAATAATTGAGAGCATATTTCTCAGTTGACAACGCCCCCACTTGCTCTCATATTATTGGTATCTTTGCCCATTTACATCAAAATAAAATACTCATGACCCAAACAACAACTTTGAAAAATTCAACAACTTAAACTGTGATGCAGGCTTTGTCATAACATGTGCCGGCATCTCTTGTGTTGGAAAATACTGTAGGGCTACCTTTCCACATATTTTCTTTGTGACATCTTAACACACTCTTCTGACTGACATATTTTCTGGGTATTGATTTTGATCACTTTGCCCATGTCCTTCATTTTAAATCTAGCTGTAAGCATGATTTTCACCTCTTTCATTACTTCCTCATCACTCGCAGCTATGATTAAATCATCTACCCATATTATGATGATGACTTTGTTATTTTGGTTTTCTTTGACATAGACACAATGATCTGCTTCATTCTGAATAAAGTCATTGTCAATCAAGTAAGAATGGAGCATCAGATTCCAATGACGACCGGCTTGTTCAGGGACGTATTGTGACTTTTTAAGTTTACACACCAGCTTCTGTTTTTTATTTGTCACTTCATACCCTTCTGGTTGTTCTACACAGAGCTCACAATCTATGGGTGCATGAAGATAGGCTGTCTTTACATCCATTTGGTGTAAGAACAAATTTTCCGGAACTGATTTCTGCATAAACACCCTCACACTTGTCATATTTGCTGTTGGAGAAAATGTTTCCTCGAAATCCGTGCCATACTTTTGACTGTAGCCCTTAGCAACATACCGAGCTTTATATTTGTTTGTGCCATCTTCATTTCTTTTTAGCGCTTACGCCCCCCACCCCCCACCCCCACCCCCACTGCACACTTGCCTTGGGGTAGCTGTGTTAGGGTAAAAGTGTTCTTCTCTCTCAATGACTCCATCTCTTCGTCCATAGATTTCATCCACTTGTCAGCATTAAGTGAACTCCTTGCCTCTTTAAATGTCTGTGGGACACCACACGCCAGTCTATAACAGTAGTCAATGTTAGTGAACACTTGGTCATCGTCAATAGCACTAGTCACATAACTATTAAAGTGACTGGGCTTCTTTTTGGTTCTAGTTGATCGTCTCACATTGTCTGCACTGCTTGGCTTTGTCACACGGTCAGATACGGGGTTGCCCATTACCAAGGTGTACAAAGGTGTACAAGACAGTGGTGAGACCAGCGATGATGTATGGACTAGAAACTGTTACAATGACAAAAAGACAGCAGGCAGAACTAGAGGTTGCAGATATGAAGATGTTGAGGTTCTCTTACGGAGTGACCAGGATTGATAGGATCAGGAATGAGTATCAGAGGAACAGCACATGTTCGATGTTTTGGAGAGAAGGTCGGAGAAGCCAGACTGAGATGGTTCGGTCATGTACAGAGGAGGGATAGAGAATATATTGGTAGACGGATGCTGGAATTGGAGCTGCAAGGCAAGAGGTCTCGAGGAAGACCAAAGAGAGGATTTATGGACGTGGTGAGAGAGGATATGAAGGTAGTTGGTGTGAGAGAGGAGGATACGGAGAATAGGGTTAGATGGAGAAAGTTGACTCGCTGTGGCCACACCTGACGGGAAAAGACAAAAGAAGAAGAAGAAGAAGAAGAAGAAGAAGAAGAAGAAGAAGAAGAAGAAGAAGAAGAAGAAGAAGAAGAAGAAGAAGAAGAAGAAGAAGGAGAAGAAGAAGAAGAAGAAGAAGAAGAAGAAGAAGAAGAAGAAGAAGAAGAAGAAGAAGAAGAAGTAAGAAAGAGAGGTTGGGGGGGAAGCAAACCTTCTCCACGGCTCTAAACTCGTTCGTCGCCGCTACTCGGGGAACACCGGATGGCTTTCTCCCTCCGCTTCCTTACATTTTATGTCCGCTAGATGGCGGCATCCGACTGTGCACAGCGCTTGGAGCTCCAGCAGGTGATCTGGCCGCTGTGTATGAGAGGAATAAACGAGTGGGGCCGTGAGTGCAATAAATCCCCCTCCACTTCTTACATGGATGTTATCACCCTGTTACTGTATTTTAACGATACCGCTGTGTTTTCCACCTCAATGTTAAGCCGATTTTTAAACATTAAAAACCAAATTGCTCGATTCAGTGACACCGAGGCCGTGAGTGGAGGACTTATGGAGTTGACTCCTTCGCTTATTCATATGTGCATGTCTGGTGCTCCCGGAGCTTCACGCCGACGTCACGGGGATCCGTGTCCGAAGAAGGTGCACCTTGGCCGGTCTGCGGGATCCTGTTGACCGGAAGCTGAGACTGGCCCTTGGAAATAAAACGGAAAATAATTGAGAGCATATTTCTCAGTTAACAACGCCCCCACTTGCTCTCATATGATTGGTATCTTTGCCCATTTACATCAAAATAAAATACTCATGACCCAAACAACAAACAACAACTTTGAAAAATTCAACAACTTCAACTGTGATGCAGGCTTTGTCATAACATGTGCCGGCATCTCTTGTGTTGGACAATACTGTAGGGCTACCTTTCCACATATTTTCTTTGTGACATCTTAACACACTCTTCTGACTGACATATTTTCTGGGTATTGATTTTGATCACTTTGCCCATGTCCTTCATTTTAAATCTAGCTGTAAGCATGATTTTCACCTCTTTCATTACTTCCTCATCACTCGCAGCTATGATTAAATCATCTACCCATATTATGATGATGACCTTGTCATTTTGGTTTTCTTTGACATAAACACAATGATCTGCTTCATTCTGAATAAAGTCATTGTCAATCAAGTAAGAATGGAGCATCAGATCCCAATGACGACCGGCTTGTTCAGGGACGTATAGTGACTTTTTAAGTTTACACACCAGCTTCTGTTTTTTATTTGTCACTTCATACCCTTCTGGTTGTTCTACACAGAGCTCACAATCTATGGGTGCATGAAGATAGGCTGTCTTTACATCCATTTGGTGTAAGAACAAATTTTCCGGAACTGATTTCTGCATAAACACCCTCACACTTGTCATATTTGCTGTTGGAGAAAATGTTTCCTCGAAATCCGTGCCATACTTTTGACTGTAGCCCTTAGCAACATAACGAGCTTTATATTTGTTTGTGCCATCTTCATTTCTTTTTAGCGCATACGCCCCCCACCCCCCACCCCCACCCCCACTGCACACTTGCCTTGGGGTAGCTGTGTTAGGGTAAAAGTGTTCTTCTCTCTCAATGACTCCATCTCTTCGTCCATAGATTTCATCCACTTGTCAGCATTGAGGGAACTCCTTGCCTCTTTAAATGTCTAAGTGATCATCATCATCATCATCATCATCATCATCATCATCATCATCATCATCATCATCATCATCATTATCATCATCATCCTGGTCTGAGCTCATCTCTGTCTGGGTTTGTTGCTCTGGAGATGGGTTCGACACAAATTTTAGCAGTCTGTTTTAGTACTCTTTCACTATTTGGATAATATACAAAATAAGCTGGACTATTTTTGTCATATCCAATGAAAACTCCCTTCTCACCTCTTGAGTCAAGTTTCTTTTTGTTGTGCTTGTATGCATAGCACACAGCACCAAACTTTTGCATTTGTGACACATTTGGTTTCTTTCCCGTCAAGCCGAAACGCCCTCCCCCCCCCCACCACCACCACCACCACCACACACACATTAGCTCTTCCATTCATTCACATGTACACGCCGGCTGCTCCGGGAGCTCCACGCCGACGTTTCGGTGATCGATGTCCGCAGAAGGTGCACCATTGCCGGCCTGCGGTATCCTGTAGACCCCCCCCCTCCATACACACATGCAATACGCCTTGAAACGCATCGCTCGCACCGACGCGGGGAATCCTTTACCCTACTTCCACAACAACGGCGAGAATCACATTGCGTCGGCCGCCGTGAGGAAGAGGGGGGGGGGGGCATTAAGGGGGGGAGAGAGAGAGACATGGAGATTTTCTCAGCCTCTCATTCTTTTTTTTTTTTTTTTTAATTGAACATAAATAGTACACACAAATATACAAATGTACAAATAAACATGGCAAGGTAGAACTGAATGTCAATGAAACAACCAGGCATGAGGAAGCAAAGGACTTAAGGACTGTTGAGATAGGTGATCTCATTAGTTTTATTTGAGTTTACATTCTAGTATACATATGTTTTATTTGTATCTACTCTCAGGAAATGTATGGCACTTTATGACAAGGTTTGGGACTTGTTTTAGTTTTTCGCGACTGTTCAGCTAACTTGACGTTAACTTCTACGTCAGTGTTCTTTTTTTGGTATAGCGGTGCTGGCGGGAATTTTTCCCTCACTCTGTACTGTACATGTCCCATGGCTAACCGATGTTGATTCCCGGAGCTGTGAAGAAGAAAATAAAAGACGATTCAAACAAGGCAAACTTGTGAATTCCTTCCGAAACATGGAAAACGAAGAAGCTGCAAACTTAAACGCAACAGGTTATGGGCCCAGGCAACGAACAAAAGGAGGAAGATGGCAACGTTTGGTTTTCGATGGAGACGAAAACAACTACGAGCTTTGGGAAGTAAAGTTTCTGGGACACATGCGACTCGAAGGTTTGAAAGAGACAATACTTTCAACTGTTGAGCCCGACCCAGATAAAAATGCAGAATGCTACGCTGAGCTTATCCAGTTCCTCGATGATAAAAGTCTATCATTGGTAATGAGGGAAGCCGCAGATGACGGTCGAAAAGCTTTGAAAATATTACGGGATCATTACGCCAGCCAGGGTAAGCCCAGAATTATTTCCCTGTACAGCGAACTATGCTCACTCAAGAAGGAACCCGACGAAACAATAACAGATTACATTATCAGAGCAGAAAAGGCAGTCACCGCTCTGAGAAACACAAAACAGGTGATAAGTGATGAGCTGATGATCGCTATGGTTATGAAAGGGCTTCCAGAACCGTACAAGCCCTTCGTCATTCACGTAACTCAGAGCAGTGAAGAAATGACGTTTATTCAGTTCAAGAGTAAACTAAGAAGTTATGAAGAGACTGAAAAGTTTGACAGCAAAACCAAATCAGACAATGTAATGAAAGTGGACATGTCAACGGTGATCTGCTATGGATGTGGAAACCGTGGCCATATGGCAAAAGCTTGTCACCAAAAATCAGGGCCAAAATGGTGCAGCTATCACAGAAGCACAACCCACACCGATGAGACATGCAGAAGAAAATCCAAGCCCAAAGAAGACTCGGTCAAACAAAACACAGACATCCAAGACAAAGATAAGGAAGATGAGCAAACTTTTGTATTCAAGGTCAGTCAAAAAGTCCCTCCGGAAAATATCAGAAAAAATGGACTGATGGTAGACTGTGGCGCTACATCACACATCATAACACAAGAAGACAAATTCATAAGATTTGATGAGTTTTTCAACCCAAACAAACATTACATGGAGCTAGCAGACGGGACCAGAAGAAACAAAGTGGCACTAAAAAGAGGTGATGCAGAAGTGTTACTCCAGGACATTGAAGGAAAACCTGTCCTGGTAACCTTAAGGGGAGCCTTATTCATCCCATCATATCCTCAGGACTTCATATCGGTGAAGGCAGCCACAGCTGATGGAGCCAGCGTGATATTCAAAGAAGGAGAGAACAGACTCATAACCAAAGAAGGAAAAATTTTCAGCATTGAGGAATGTGACAGACTCTACTACATAAGAACGGTAAATTATCAACAACTTTATGATGATACAGTAAATGACATGATGTCCAGAGATAGAGTAAACTTAACTTGTGATGTCAAAACATGGCATGAGATTATGGGACACTGCAATGTAAAAGATGTATTAAAATGACCAAACTTAGTCGAGGGTATGAAGATTACAGGTCAGACCAAGGTAGACTGTAACGTAGACTGTAACGTATGCACGGAGGGAAAATTCACAAATAGCAGAAACAGGCAAGCTGATGCAAAAGCTGATGCACCCCTAAAAATGGTACACACTGACTTATCAGGCCCGATTGAACCAGCTGGTCAAGAAGGGCATAAGTATGTCATTTCATTCACAGATGATTATCCAGGGGCAGTATTTGTATATTTTCTCAAATACAAGAGTGAAGCTACATTAGCAACAGAGAAGTTCCTTGCTGACAGCGCAGCGTATGGTCGTGTCAAATGTATCAGGTCAGACAACGGGACTGAATACACAGGAAATGCTTTTCAATCTCTTCTAAGGGAGAAAGGCATAAGACATGAAACATCATCCCCATACTCTCCCCATCAAAATGGGACAGCAGAAAGACAATGGAGGACCCTTTTTGAAATGGCAAGGTGTATGCTAATAGCAAAAGGATTACCAAAGGTTTTGTGGCCTTATGCTGTCCAGACCGCTGCCCATATTCGAAATAGATGTTACAATGACAGACACAAAAATACCCCATACTTCATGTTAACAGGGAGAAAGCCAAATCTTTCAAAAATGTGGATATTCGGAACTGAGTGTTATGCATACAAACATGACACTAAGAAATTGGATCCCAGATGTGAAAGAGGAATATTTGTGGGATACAGTAAGAAAAGCCCTTCATACCTGGTCTATAATCCACTTACAGAAAAAGTGTCAAAACAGAGACTGGTGAAATTGATCAAAAAGGGAAGAATTGAACAACAAACACAAACTGATGATTATGAGACAGAAATCCAGGGATATGAAGACACAGAATCTACAGATGAAACCAGTATAGATGTGTCACAAAGTGAAAATAAAACAGACAACCATATACAAAATGAGGATGAGAGTACTAACGCAGATGTGTCACATGACGAAGAAACAGCAGAAAATGTCCAAAATGAAAAAGAGACGAGGTCAGACATAAAACCCAGATATAATCAAACCAGTCGCTATCCTAGACGAAAAAGGGTCGTTCCAAGGTATTTAGAGGATTATCAGACAGACTATATTAACAATGATAAAAATCATACAACTATTGATTACTGTTACAGGACTGTGTGCGGAGTCCCACAGAATTATAGTGAAGCACTGAAGTCACCACTGGCACCCGGGTGGAATTGTGCCATGAGGGAAGAGATTGACTCGCTTAAACAGAATGACACATTTGAACTGACAACTTTACCTGAAGGGAGAAAAGTAATTGGAGGAAAATGGGTATTTGCCCTTAAAGAAAATGCTGAAGGAGGACAAATATTTAAGGCCAGATATGTAGCTAAGGGTTACAATCAAACAGAAGGCATAGACTACTATGAAACTTTTGCACCGACAGCTAACATTACATCAGTGCGGGCACTAATGCAGATAGCTGTACAAAATAACCTCATTGTCCATCAAATGGATGTTAAGACGGCATATTTACATGCTCCTATACATGAGGAGATTTTCTTGGAACAACCAGAAGGGTTTGAAATGATGTCAGAAACAGGAGAGAAACTAGTGTATAGATTAAAGAAATCTCTTTATGGCCTGAAACAATCAGGAAGAAACTGGTATGAACTCCTTAATGACCATTTAGAACAGGACAACTTTGTGAGAAATCTCTCTGACCACTGTGTGTACAGAAAACAGACGGAAAATGGTGACACAATCATTGTAATAATTTGGGTAGATGATTTAATTATTGCCACAAGCAGCAATGATGCACTCAGCACATTTAAACAGAACATGAAATTCAAGTTCAACATGAAAGACCTGGGGAAACTATCATATTTTTTGGGCATACAATTTGAACAAAAGGGGGATGAAATCAAAATGAACCAGACAAAGTACATCCTAAAAATGCTAGAGAGATTTGGAATGTCAGAATGTAAAGCAAGATCTACTCCAAGTGAGCAAAAATTAGAGGGCATCCCTGTAGCTGATGAAAATGAGCAAAGTGAACCTGTCGACCCCAAAGAATATCGTGAGATTGTAGGCAGTCTTATTTATGCCATGACTTGCACCAGACCTGATATCAGCTGGATAGTGAGCAAACTATCACAGAATCTGGCAATGCCAAAAGTAGAACACTTAGTAGCTGCAAAACATGTTCTGAGGTATTTGAAGGGGACAGCTGATTATGAACTAAGTTTCAAGACAAATAAGGAGGATTTGAACCTGATAGCTTACAGTGATTCAGACTGGGCATCATCTGTAGAAGACAGACGTAGCACTACAGGCTACTGTTTCAGTTTAACAAAACAAGGCCCAGCCATTGCATGGAAGTCAAGGAAACAGCCCACAGTGGCCCTGTCAACATGTGAGGCTGAATACATCGGCCGAGCCACCACCGCACAAGAAAACATGTACCTGTCTCAACTGTTAAACGGTATGGACAACAAAATGTACAGTTGCACAACAATCTACGGAGACAATCAGGGGGCCATCGCACTGAGTAAGAATCCTGTAAACAGACAAAGGTCAAAACACATTGATGTAAAATATCATTTCATTCGTGAAGCACTCAGTGAGGGTTAAATAAATCTTATCTATTGTCCATCAGAGGACATGTTGGCAGACATCTCGACAAAACTCATGACAAAGGTAAAAATAGAAAAATTCAAAAAGTGGTTCTTTGGAAATTAAAATGTCCAAAGTTTTTTTTTGGATGTTGAGATCAAGAGGGGGTGTTGAGATAGGTGATCTCATTAGTTTTATTTGAGTTTACATTCTAGTATACATATGTTGTATTTGTATCTACTCTCAGGAAATGCATGGCACTTTATGACAAGGTTTGGGACTTGTTTTAGTTTTTCGCGACTGTTCAGCTAACTTGACGTTAACTTCTACGTCAGTGTTTTTTTTTTGGTATAGCGGTGCTGGCGGGAATTTTTCCCTCACTCTGTACTGTACATGTCCCATGGCTAACCGATGTTGATTCCCGGAGCTGTGAAGAAGAAAATAAAAGACGATTCAAACAAGGCAAACTTGTGAATTCCTTCCGAAACATGGAAAACGAAGAAGCTGCGAACTTAAACGCAACAGTTTGGTTGTGGATGCGTTTCGGCTAATGCTATTAGCACAGCTATGATGAGTTAAGGTGTGTTTGTGTGTGTGTGTGTGTGTGTGTGTGTCTGTGTGTGTGTGTGTGTGCGTGTGTGTGAGTGTGAATTTGTTTAGGTGGGGGGGGGTCGCGGACAGGGAGTACCGGGGCCTCGAGCGGATGAGCTGAGAAGCGGAGGAGCGGAGGTAATGTTTCTCCTCTCAGAGGCGGGGAAGCTTGGGGGCAGAAGAACCCCTTAGACCGGCCAATGTGAGCCTTCTCCGGACATAGATCACCCGGACGTATGACTGGAGCTCCCGCACCTCTAGGCACACACATATGTGAATGAGTGGATGAGCTAATGTTTGTTTGGTTGTGGATACGTTTTGGCCAATGCTATTAGCACAGCTATGATGAGTTCAGGTGTGTGTGTGTGTGTGTGTGTGTGTGTGTGTGTGCGTGTGTATGTGTGCGTGTGTGTGTGTGTGTGTGTGTGTGTGTGTGTGCGTGTGTGTGCGTGTGAATGTGTGCGTGACAGTTTGTTTAGGTGGAGGGGGTCGCGGACATGGAGTACCAGGCACTGTACCGGATGAGCTGAGGAGCGGAGGAGGGCAGAAGCCTGGACCGTGATTCGCTTATGTCCAGCGGTTCGGGGGTTCCAGGGCCAAAAGCAGTAAAGCGGAGGGACGGAGAAGCGGAGGAGGGGGGGAGAGCAGAAGCACGTCACGCAATTCGCCTGAGCTCGGAGGATCGGGAGTACCAGGGCCCATAGCGGAGGAGCAGAGGAGCTGAGAAGCGGAGGATTGGAGGAGCGGACGTTATGTTTCTCTTTTCAAAGGCGGGGAAGATTTGAGGCAGCAGGACCCCTTAGACCGGCCAATGGGAGCCTTCCCCGGACATGGATCCCCCGGACGTATGACTGGAGTTCCCGGACCTCAGGGCAAACACATGTGAATGAGTGGATGAGATAATGTTTGTGTGCTTGTGGATGTGCTAATGCTATTAGCACAGCTATGATGAGTTAAAGTCTGTGAGTGTGCGTGTTTATGTGTGTGTGTGTGTGTGTGTGTGTGTGTGTGTGTGTGTGTGTGTATGTGTATGTGTGCGTGACAGCTTGTTTAGGTGGAGGGGGTCGCGGACATGGAGTACCAGGGCCTGTACCGGATGAGTTGTGGAGCGGAGGAGGGCAGAAGCCCTGCCCGTGATCCGCTTATGTCCAGCGGTTTGAGGGTTCCAGGGCCCAAAGCGGAGGAGCGGAGGAGGGAAGAAGCCCGGATCGTGATTCGCTTATGTCCAGCGGTTTGGGGGTTCTGGGGTCCAAAGCGGTAAAGCGTAGGAGCGGAGGAGAGCAGAAGCACGTCACGAAATTCGCCTGAGTTCGGAGGATCGGGATTACCAGGGCCAAATACGGAGGAGCGGAGGACTTGAGAAGCGGAGGAGGGCAGAAGCCTGGACCGTGATTCGCTTATGTCCAGCGTTTCGGGGTTCCAGGGCCCAAAGCGGAAAAGCGGAGGAGCGGAGAAGCGAAGGAGGGGAGGAGAGCAGAAGGACGTCACACAATTCGCCCGAGTTCGCAGGATCGGGAGTACCAGGGCCAATAGCGGAGGAGGGGAGGAGCGGAGGAGCGGAAGAGCAGAGGAGGGCGGAAGCCCGGACCGTGATTCGCATATGTCCAGCGGTTCGGGCTTCCAGGGCGGGAGTACCAGGGCCAATAGCGGAGGAGGGGAGGAGCGGGGAAGCGGAGGAGGGGAGGAGAGCAGAAGAACGTCACGCAAGTCGCCTGAGCTCCGAGGATCGGGAGTACCAGGGCGCATGGCGGAGGAGCGGTTGAGCTGAGAAGCGGAGGTAATGTTTCTCTTTTCAAAGGCGGGGAATCTTTGAGGCAGCAGGACCCCTTAGACCGGCCAATGGGAGCCTTCTGCGGACATGGATTCCCCGGACGTATGACTGGAGTATTGTATTTTAAGAACGAACTTTATTGCAGGCAGCATGAAAGAAAAAAACACGGAACGTTCTTCTTCCTTTGTTAAGACGCAAAAACACGCAGACGTCACACACTGATATAGCAGTAGCGCCACCTATAGGTAAAAGTACCGCCCATTTACAACACTCCCACTTACTTTTACCAATAGCACCAAGTCCTGAGAAAATAATATTTCAAAGCTGTGTTCTTCCACGACAACAAAAACTGTAAACTTGTTTAACACCCCATTTTTAAGACAGTATTCCTATCACATTGGTTATACTGGAACTCTTTTTCACATTTTTTAGAAATCGCTTTGACTCGGCAGCGTTCTTCGTACACCTGTCAAGCATTTTTAAACAAAAAAGAGTCCGATCTCGCCCCTGAGATATTCAAATCTCTGTCTACCGAGTGGCTTGGTAAAGATATCCGCTTTCATATCATTTGTTGGACAATATTGCAGTTCAATTTGTCCATTCTGCACACATTCACGGATATAGTGGTAGCGAATGTCTATGTGTTTGGTCCTGGAGTGATTTACAGGATTCTTTGCAATTGCGATGGCTCCTTGGTTATCTTCAAGGATCACTGTGGACACAGACTCTACACCGAGATCACACAGCAGTCGTTTCAGCCAGATTCCTTCTTGAGCTGCTTGACTGAGTGAGATGTATTCAGCTTCTGCTGTTGAAAGTGCTACTGTTGATTGTTTCTTGCTGAGCCAGCTTACTGCTCCTCCACTCAGAAGGAAGATGTCGCCTGTTGTTGACCGGCGATCATCTTGATCTCCAGCCCGGTCAGCATCCGAGTATCCGATTAAAGCTCCGGAGTCTGACCTCTCATATTTCAGAGCAAGATTTAATGTCCCTTTCAAGTATCGAAGTATCCTCTTTACAGCAGTCAGATGTGAAGCATCTGGATTTGCATTGAACTTCGACACAGCACTCACAGCTTGAGCTATGTCCGGTCTTGTCGCCATGGCAGCATACAGCAGACTTCCAACCATTGACTGATAGGTATGCTGGTGCACTGACATACTGACACCATCACTCCTTTTTAGCCTGACGTTGGCATCTGCAGGAGTTGCCACAGGATTTGCATTATCCATTCCATACTTCCGAAGTATGGCTTCAATGTAATGCTTCTGCTGAAGAATGATACGATTCTTTTCTTTATCTTGGATGACAGAGATGCCTGGGATGTAGGACAGCTCACCCATGTCTTTCATCTTGTAGCACTCCTTGAGAGCTGCTTTGAGCTCGTCCATGCTCTCAGTGGACTCTGTAATCAGGATCAAATCATCCGCGTAAACTGCTAGTATTTCAAGCTCTTGTCTTGATCTCACAAACACGCAGGGGTCTGATGTGCTCTGTTTGAATCCAATTTCCATCATGAACTCCGTAAAAGCCTTGTTCCAACAGCGAGGAGACTGTCTCAGTCCATAGATTGATTTTTTTAGTTTGCATACCAGATGTTCCTGCCCTGTTTTGATGAAGCCCTCAGGTTGCTCCATGTATATTTCTTCTTCCAGGTGTCCATTGAGGAATGCAGTTACAACATCCATCTGGTGGACATGTAGACCCTTTTGAACAGCAAAGGACAGTAATGTACGAATAGAGCTAAATCGTACCACTGGTGAAAACGTTTCATCATAGTCAGCGCCATACAACTGTGTGTAGCCCTGTGCAACGAGTCTACACTTGTATCGTTCCACTCTTCCATCACTGCGATGCTTGACTTTGAACACCCATCTGGATCCTACTGCCTTTCTGTCTCTTGGCAAGTCGACTAAGTCCCATGTCTCGTTTTCCAGCAGTGACTCATATTCCAAGTCAGCTGCCTCCTGCCAGTCTTTTGCATGAGGACTCTCCATTGCCTCTTTTAGTGAGAGTGGCTCTGTCACGCAACACATGTTTGCATAATGATCAACAGTCACTACATCAGCAAACTCATCATATCCAAATCTTATTGGAGGCTTTCTGATTCTGTCATTTTTTCTGACAGTGCTCTCAACAGTGACTTCGTCATGTTTTGTTTCACTCTCATCTATTTTCATAGTTATCTCGGTGTCTGTGCAGTGTACTTTCGGTTCCTGCTTCAAGTTAAAGTTGGATTCATCAAAGACGACATCTCGACGGATCAGAATCCTCCTCTTCTCTTCATCGTACAGGCGATAGCCTCTGGCATTGTTTGCATATCCCACGAAGCGCGGCTTCACAGTCTTTTTGTCCAGCTTCTTTCTCTCTTCATCTGGGACAAGTGCATAGGCAATACAGCCAAACACCTTCATGTGACCCACATTAGGTTTTTTCCCACACCATCTCTGGTACGGTGTCTCTCCCTTCGGGACAGAAGTAGGCAGCCTGTTCTGTATGTAAGCTGCTGTGGCAACAGCCTCTGCCCAGAACATCTTTGGTAACTTAGCATGAGACAACATGCTCCTTGCTGCTTCAACGAGTGTTCTATTTTTTCTTTCAGCAACTCCGTTTTGCTGTGGTGAGTGAGGTCCAGTCATTTCATGGTGGATGCCTTGAACCTTCAAATATTCTTGAAACTCCCTTGAGGTGTACTCACCACCATTGTCTGTTCTCAGCCTCTGGATGCTTAGTCCACACTCATTTGTGAATGTCTTCTCAAATTCCTTGAATTTACACAGCACTTCATTCTTCTGTTTCATGAAGTATACCTTGGAGCATCTTGAGTAATCGTCTGTGAAAGTCACAAAATATTTGGATCCACTTATAGATTCAGTTTGCATGGGACCACAGACATCACGATGAATTAACTGCATCTTGCGCTCGGAACGTATTTCTCCAATCGACTTGAATGGCTTTTTAGCCAGCTTGCCCTCCACACATCCTTCACAGAAGGGTACTTCTTTGTCTGCAGAGAAGTCCACTCCGTTCACCAGACCTTTTAGTTCCTTCAGCTTGGTAGTGTGACCGAGGCGCCGGTGCCACAAGATAGCAGCTACTGATGCACTGTGAGTGACTGATTCATTTCCTTTCACATCTAGCTGATATAGTCCATCAGCTCTTCGTGTTCCCATTCCTTTAAGAGTTCCATCTTTTCCACGAATGTAGCAGCAGGACCTCTTAAACTGAACCGTAGTTCCCTTTTTGGTGGCAGCTCCCACTGAGAATAAATTCCCAGAAAGTTTTGGAACATACAGCACATCATACATCGTAGCATTTTTTACCTTGCTTGACTTGAAGGTCATTGTCATGTTGACATTTCCAATTCCCAGGGCATCAACCACCCTGCCGTCACCGAGCTTCACTGACTGTTCTTTTGAGAACTGCTGGTATTCCTTAAGAATTCCTTGCTCGCATGTCATGTGCTTTGATGCTCCAGAATCAATTAACCACTCAAACTGATGTGGTTTTTCTGAGCTTTCCCTTCTAGCTACAAAGGCACTTTCAGATGAACCATCCTCATCCTCACACACCACATTTTTAGCTTTGTGGATTTTCTTTTTTGATTTGTTTTTCTTGCTTGGGTTAGGGTTAGGGTTAATCTTTGTTTCCAGTGCAGTGACAACTGTAGCGTAACTTGGTGGTAAACTTCCCAACAATGTTACAATTTGGTCTTCCTCTTCAATTACAGCTCCTATTGCTGATAACTGGTCAGTCAGTTCTTTCATTTGTTTGAGGTGCTCAGTCAAACCATCTCCTTCCTTCATTTCGCACCTGAAATATTTCTTCTTCAGAAATAGTTTATTTGCCAGCGTGTCTCTTTCAAAAATATCTTTCAGTGTAGTCCACACTTCTTTGGGAGTCTTACAGTTTGTAATCAGGTACAACAGGGATGAACTTACATTGAGCACTAACACAGAGAACGCTTTCTCTCTCTGTTTCGTGAACTCACCCTGTGCTGCTGCGTTAGCATCTGGGGCTAATGTGTCTTCCTCTGTTAGCATTCGCCACAGTCCTTTAGCCTTTAGCAGATGTTCCATTTGAAACTTCCACGTTGCCCAATTCTCCGGTCCGCTCAGCTTGTCGATAAACAGCTTGTCCTCCATTGTGAGTTCCCACAATACTGTTCACTATCACACAATATTCAGTGTAATCCAGCCTTTTAGAGACACTCTGGGCCCATAACCTATTGTATTTTAAGAACAAACTTTATTGCAGGCAGCATGAAAGAAAAAAACACGGAACGTTCTTCTTCCTTTGTTAAGACGCAAAAACACACAGACGTAACACACTGATATAGCAGTAGCGCCAGTAGCAGTAGCGTAGTAGGTAAAAGTACCGCCCATTTACAACATGGAGCTCCCGGACCTCTGGGCACACACATGTGAATGAGTGGATGAGATCATGTTTGTGTGCTTGTGGATGTGTTTTGGCTAATGCTATTAGCACAGCTATGATGAGTTAAGGTGTGTGTAAGTGTGTTTGTGTGCGTGTGTATATGTGTGTGTGTGTGTGTTTGTGACAGTTTGTTAAGGTGGAGGGGGTCGCGGACATGGAGTACCAGGGCCTGTACCGGATGAGTGGAGGAGCGGAGGAGGGCAGAAATCCTGCCCGTGATTCGCTTATGTCCAGCGGTTCAGGGGTTCCAAGCCCCAAAGCGGAAAAGCGGACGAGCGGAGAATAGCAGAAGCACGTCACGCAATTCGCCTGAGTTCGGAGGATCGGGGGTACCAGGGCCAATAGCGGAGGAGCGGTGGAGCTGAGAAACAGAGGATTGGAGGAGCGGAAGTAATGTTTCTCCTATTTTTTTTTTTCGTTTTTAATTTCATTTGTCTATCTATTTATTTAATTATTTCCTTTCAATGTCTTTTTTTGTCTAGCATAATAAACTTAACTTCTTCCAGTTCTGCAAAGCAAGAGACGTGCCACACATATTATTCCTCCGTAAAAGACCCAGCCGGTATTGAGGGGTAACTCACAGATCTCCTGGCCTGGCCAAGTTCTTCGTTCACAAAAACAGAATGCAGCTATGTTCCCCAAATTTTAATTTCTTCATAAACGATTTTGAATAATTAAAAAAAAAAAAAAATCCTGAAAACTTATGGAAAAATCCAAAAACCAAA
>NW_028234011.1:172500-255000 GCF_037954325.1 Fistularia commersonii
GAGCGGAGGTGAGCGGAAGCCCGGCCGACAATTCGCCTAAGTCCCGCGGATTGGGAGTACCAGGGCCTGGAGCCTGATTCGCTTATGTCCAGCAGTTCAGGAGTACCAGGGCCAGGAGCGGAGGAGCGGAGGAGCGGAGGAGCGTGGAGAGCGGAATCCCGGCCGACAATTTGCCCAAGTCCCGCGGAGAGGGACTACCAGGGCCTGGAGCCTGATTCGCTTATGTCCAGCAGTTCTGGACTACTAGGGCACGGAGCGGATGAGCGGCGGAGCGGATGAGCAGAAGAACGGAGAAGCGGTGGAGCGGAGGAGCGGAGGAGCGGAGGAGCGGAGGAGCGGAGGAGAGCGGAATCCCGGCCGACAATTTGCCCAAGTCCCGCGTGGAGGGAGTACCAGGGCCAAGAGCCTGATTCGCTTATGTCCAGCAGTTCTGGACTACTACGGAACGGAGCGGATGAGCGGCGGAGCGGATGAGCGGAAGAACGGAGAAGCGGTGGAGCGGTGGAGCGGAGGAGCGGAGGAGCGGAGGAGCGGAGGAGCGGAGAAGAGCGGAATGATGGACCACAATATGCCTAAATCCCTGAGACAGGGAGTACCAGGGCCTGTAGCGTGATTTAATGATGTGCAGCAGTTCAGGAGTACTAGGGCCCGGAGCGGATGAGCGGTGGAGCGGAGGAGCGGAGGTGAGCGGAAGCCCGGCCGACAATTCGCGTAAGTCCCGGGGATTGGGAGTACCAGGGCCTGGAGCCTGATTCGCTTATGTCTGGCGGTTGCGGAGGAGCGGAGGAGCAGAGGAGCGGAGAAGCGGACCATTGGGCACACACATGTGAATGACTGGATGAGCTAATGTTTGTTTGGTTGTGGATGCATTTCGGCTAATGCTATTAGCACAGCTATGATGACTTAATGTGTGTATGTGTGTATGTGTGTGTCTGTGTGTGTGTGAGTGTCTTTGTGTGTGTGTGTGTGTGTGTGTGTGTGAAAGGCTCTTTTGGTGGGGGAGGGGGGGTCGCGGACAGGGATTACCATTGGGCAAACACATGTGAATGAGTGGATGAGCTAGTGTTTGTTTGGTTGTGGATGCGTTTCGGCTAATGCTATTAGCACATCTATGATGAATTAAGGTGTGTGTGTGTGTGTGTGTGTGTGTGTGTTTGTTTTTTGTGTCTGTGTGAGTGTGTTCGTGTGTGTATGTGTGAGAGTTTGTTTAGGTGGGGGGGGGGGTACCAGGGCCCTTCGCGGAGGAGCAGTGGAGCGGAGAAGCAGAGGAATGGAGGAGTGGAGGTAATTTTTCTTTTCTCAAAGGCAGAGGATGGGAAGTTTGGGGGCAGTAGGACGCCTTAGACCGGCCACTGTGAGCCTTCTCCAGATATAGATCCCCCGGACGTATGATTGGAGCTCCCGGACCATTGGGCACACACATGTGAATGAGTGGATGAGCTAATGTTTGTTTGGTAGTGGATGCATTTCGGCTAATGCTATTAGCACAGCTATGATGAGTTAAGGTGTGTTTGTGTGTGTGTGTGCGCGTGTGTGTGTTTGTGTGTTTTTGTGTGTGTGTGAGTGTGTTTAGGTGGGGGGGGGGGGTACCAGGGCCCATAGCGGAGGAGCGGTGGAGCTGAGAAGCGGAGGAGCGTAGTAGCGGAGGTATTGTTTCTCCTCTCAGAGGCGGGGAAGCTTGGGAGCTATTAGCACAGCTATGATGACTTAAGGTGTGTTTGTGTGTGTGTGTTTGTGTGTTTGTGTGTTCTTGTGTGTGTGTGTGTGTGTGTGTGTGTGTGTGTTTGTGTGTGTGGGGGGGGGGGGGCGCGGACAGGGGGTAGCTGGGCCTGGAGCGGATGAGCTGTGAAGCGGATGGAGGGCAGAAGCACGTCCCATAATTCTCCTGAGTCCAGCGGATCGGGAGTACCAGGGCCTATAGCGGAGGAGCGGTGGAGCGGAGAAGAGGACCATTGGGCACACACATGTGAATGAGTGGATGAGCTAATGTTTGTTTGGTTGTGGATGCGTTTCGGCTAATGCTATTAGCACAGCTATGCTGACTTAATGTGTGTATGTGTGTCAGTGTGTGTGTGTGTGTGTGAGTGTCTTTGTGTATGTGTGTGATAGTTTGTTTTGGTGGGGGGGGGGGGGGGGGGTCGCGGACACGGAGTACCAGGGCGCACACATGTGAATGAGTGGATGAGCTAATGTTTGTTTGGTTGTGGATGCGTTTCGGCTAAAGCTATTAGCACAGCTATGAAGACTTAAGGTGTGTGTATGTGTGTATGTGTGTGTGAGAGGCTCTTTTGGTGGGGGGGGGGGGGGGTCGCGGACAGGGAGTACCATTGGGCACACACATGTGAATGAGTGGATGAGCGAATGTTTGTTTGGTTGTGGATGCGTTTCGGCTAATGGTATTAGCACAGCTCTGATGAGTTAAGATGTGTGTGTATGTGTGTTTGTGTGTTTGTGTGTTTTTGTGTGTGTGTGAGTGATTTTGTGTGAGAGTTTGTTTAGGTAGGGGGGGGGGGGGGAGTACCAGGGCCCATAGCCGAGGAGCGGTGGAGCTGAGAAGCGGAGGAGCAGAGGAGCGGAGGTAATGTTTCTTCTCTCAGAGGCGGAGCAGCTTGGGGGCAGCAGAACCCCTTAGACGGGCTAATGTGAGCATTCTTCGGACATAGATCCCCCGAACGTATGATTGGAGCTCCCGGACCACTGGGCACACACATGTGAATGAGTGGATGAGCTAATGTTTGTTTGGTTGTGGATGCGTTTCGGCTAATGCTATTAGCACAGCTATGATGAGTTAAGGTGTGTGTGTGTGTGTGTGAGTGTGTGTGTTTGTTTGTTTTTGTGTCTGTGTGAGTGTGTTCGTGTGTGTATGTGTGAGAGTTTGTTTAAGTGGGGGGGGGGGATACCAGGGCCCATCACGGAGGAGCGGTGGAGCGGAGAAGCGGAGGAATGGAGGAGGTTAGGTAATTTTTCTCTTCTCAAAGGCAGAGGATGGGAAGTTTGGGTGCAGTAGGACGCCTTAGACCGGCCACTGTGAGCCTTCTCCAGATATAGATCCCCGGATGTATGATTGGAGCTCCCGGACCATTGGGCACACACATGTGAATGAGTGGATGAGCTAATGTTTGTTTGGTAGTGGATGCATTTCGGCTAATGCTATTAGCACAGCTATGATGAGTTAAGGTGTGTGTGTGTGTGTGTGAGTGTGTGTGTATGTGTGTGTGTGTGTGTGTCTTTGTGTGTGTTTGTGTGTTTTTGTGTGTCTTTGTGTGTGTGTGAGTGTGTTTAGGTGGGGGGGGGGTACCAGGGCCAATAGCGGAGGAGCGGTGGAGCTGAGAAGCGGAGAAGCGGAGGAGCATAGGAGCGGAGGTAATGTTTCTTCTCTCAGAGGCGGGGAAGCTTGGGGGCAGAAGAACCCCTTAGACGGCCTAATGTGAGCCTTCTCTGGAGATAGCTCCCCCAGACGTATGACCGGAGCTCCCAGACCTCTGGGCACATACATGTGAATGAGTGGATGAGCTAATGTTTGTGTGGTTGTGGATGCGTTTCGGCTAATGCTTTTAGCACAGCTATGATGACTTAAGGTGTGTATGTGTGTCTGTGTGTGTGTGTGTCTTTGTGTGTGTGTGTGTGTGTGTTTGTGTGTTTGAAAGGCTCTTTTGGTGGGGGAGGGGGGGGTCGCGGACAGGGATTACCATTGGGAGCACACATGTGAATGAGTGGATGAGCTAATGTTTGTTTGGTTGTGGATGCGTTTCAGCTAATGCTATTAGCACATCTATGATGAATTAAGGTGTGTGTGTGTGTGTGTGTGTGTGTATGTGTGTGTGTGAGTGTGTTTGTTTTTTTTTGTGTCTGTGTGAGTGTGTTCGTGTGTGTATGTGTGAGAGTTTGTTTAGGTGGGGGGGGGGTACCAGGGCCCTTCGCGGAGGAGCGGTGGAGCGGAGAAGCGGAGGAATGGAGGAGTGGAGGTAATTTTTCTCTTCTTAAAGGCAGAGGATGTGAAGTTTGGGTGCAGTAGGACGCCTTAGACCGGCCACTGTGAGCCTTCTCCAGATATAGATCCCCCGGACGTATGATTGGAGCTCCCGGACCATTGGGCACACACATGTGAATGAGTGGATGAGCTAATGTTTGTTTGGTAGTGGATGCATTTCGGCTAATGCTATTAGCAAAGCTATGATGAGTTAAGGTGTGTTTGTGTGTGTGTGTGTGTGTGTGTGCGCGCGTGTGTGTGCGCATGTGTTTTTGTGTGTGTGTGAGTGTGTTTAGGTGGGGGGGGGGGTACCAGGGCCCATAGCGGAGGAGCGGTGGAGCTGAGAAGCGGAGGAGCGGAGTAGCGGAGGTATTGTTTCTCCTCTCAGAGGCGGGGAAGCTTGGGAGCTATTAGCACAGCTATGATGACTTAAGGTGTGTGTGTGTGTGTGTGTTTGTGTGTTTGTGTGTTCTTGTGTGTGTGTGTGTGTGTGTGTGTGTGTTTGTGTGTGCGTTTGTGTATATGTGTGTGACAGTTTGTTTAGGTGGGGGGGGGGGGGGCGCGGACAGGGGGTAGCTGGGCCTGGAGCGGATGAGCTGTGAAGCAGATGGAGCGCAGAAGCACGTCCCATAATTCTCCTGAGTCCGGCGGATCGGGAGTACCAGGGCCTATAGCGGAGGAGCGGTGGAGCGGAGAAGCGGACCATTGGGCACACACATGTGAATGAGTTGATGAGCTAATGTTTGTTTGGTTGTGGATGCGTTTCGGCTAATGCTATTAGCACAGCTATGATGACTTAATGTGTGTATGTGTGTCAGTGTGTGTGTGTGTGTGTGAGTGTCTTTGTGTATGTGTGTGATAGTTTGTTTTGGTGGGGGGGGGGGGGGGGGGGGCGGTCGCGGACACGGACTACCAGGGCGCACACATGTGAATGAGTAGATGAGCTAATGTTTGTTTGGTTGTGGATGCGTTTCGGCTAATGCTATTAGCACAGCTATGCTGACTTAATGTGTGTATGTGTGTCAGTGTGTGTGTGTGTGTGAGTGTCTTTATGTATGTGTGTGACAATTTGTTTTGGTGGGGGGGGGGGGACACGGAGTACCAGGGCGCACACATGTGAATGAGTGGATGAGCTAATGTTTGTTTGGTTGTGGATGCGTTTCGGCTAAAGCTATTAGCACAGCTATGAAGACTTAAGGTGTGTGTATGTGTGTATGTGTGTGTCTGTGTGTGTGTGAGTGTCTTTGTGTGTGTGTGTGTGTGTGAGAGGCTCTTTTGGTGGGGGGGGGGGGGTCGCGGACAGGGAGTACCATTGGGCACACACATGTGAATGAGTGGATGAGCGAATGTTTGTTTGGTTGTGGATGCGTTTCGACTAATGCTATTAGCACAGCTATGATGAGTTAAGGTGTGTGTGTATGTGTGTTTGTGTGTTTGTGTGTTTTTGTGTGTGTGTGAGTGATTTTGTGTGAGAGTTTGTTTAGGTGGGGGGGGGGGGAGTACCAGGGCCCATAGCGGAGGAGCGGTGGAGCTGAGAAGCGGAGGAGCAGAGGAGCGAAGGTAATGTTTCTTCTCTCAGAGGCGGAGCAGCTTGGGGGCAGCAGAACCCCTTAGACGGGCTAATGTGAGCATTCTCCGGACATAGATCCCCCGAACGTATGATTGGAGCTCCCGGACCACTGGGCACACACATTGGAATGAGTGGATGAGCTAATGTTTGTTTGGTTGTGGATGCGTTTCGGCTAATGCTATTAGCACAGCTATGATGAGTTAAGGTGTGTGTGTGTGTGTGTGTGTGTGTGTGTTTGTTTGTTTTTGTGTCTTTGTGAGTGTGTTCGTGTGTGTATGTGTGAGAGTTTGTTTAGGTGGGGCGGGGGGTACCAGGGCCCATCGCGGAGGAGCGGTGGAGCGGAGAAGCGGAGGAATGGAGGAGCGGAGGTAATGTTTCTCTTCTCAAAGGCATTTTGGGTGCAGTAGGACGCCTTAGACCGGCCACTGTGAGCCTTCTCCAGATATAGATCCCCCGGATGTATGATTGGAGCTCCCGGACCATTGGGCACACACATGTGAATGAGTGGATGAGCTAATGTTTGTTTGGTAGTGGATGCGTTTCGGCTAATGCTATTAGCACAGCTATGATGAGTTAAGGTGTGTTTGTGTGTGTGTGTGTGTGTGTGTGTTTGTGTGTGTGTGTGTGTGTGTGTGTGTGTGTGTGCGCGTGTGTGTGTTTATGTGTTTTTGTGTGTGTGTAAGTGTGTTTAGGTGGGGGGGGGGTACCAGGGCCAATAGCGGAGGAGCGGTGGAGCTGAGAAGCGGAGGAGCAGAGGAGCGGAGGTAATGTTTCTTCTCTCAGAGGTGGGGAAGCTTGGGGGCAGAAGAACCCCTTAGACGGCCTAATGTGAGTCTTCTCTGGAGATAGCTCCCCCAGACGTATGACCGGAGCTCCCAGACCTCTGGGCACATACATGTGAATGAGTGGATGAGCTAATGTTTGTTTGGTTGTGGATGCGTTTCGGCTAATGCTATTAGCACAGCTATGCTGACTTAATGTGTGTATGTGTGTCAGTGTGTGTGTGTGTGTGAGTGTTTTTGTGTATGTGTGTGATAGTTTGTTTTGGTGGGGGGGCGGACACGGAGTACCAGAGCGAGCACATGTGAATGAGTGGATGAGCTAATGTTTGTTTGGTTGTGGATGCGTTTCGGCTAAAGCTATTAGCACAGCTATGAAGACTTAAGGTGTGTGTATGGCTGTGTCTGTGTGTGTGTGAGTGTCTTTGTTTGTGTGTGTGTGTGTGAGAGGCTCTTTTGGTGGGGGGGGGGGTCGCGGACAGGGAGTACCATTGGGCACACACATGTGAATGAGTGGATGAGCGAATGTTTGTTTGGTTGTGGATGCGTTTCGGCTAATGCTATTAGCACAGCTATGATGAGTTAAGGTGTGTGTGTATGTGTGTTTGTGTGTTTGTGTGTTTTTGTGTGTGTGTGAGTGATTTTGTGTGAGAGTTTGTTTAGGTAGGGGGGGGGTGGGTGGGGGAGTACCAGGGCCCATAGCGGAGGAGCGGTGGAGCTGAGAAGCGGAGGAGCAGAGGAGCGGTGGTAATGTTTCTTCTCTCAGAGGCGGAGCAGCTTGGGGGCAGCAGAACCCCTTAGACGGGCTAATGTGAGCATTCTCCGGAAATAGATCCCCCGAACGTATGATTGGAGCTCCCGGACCACTGGGCACACACATGTGAATGAGTGGATGAGCTAATGTTTGTTTGGTTGTGGATGCGTTTCGGCTAATGCTATTAGCACAGCTATGATGAGTTAAGGTGCGTTTGTGTGTGTGTGTGTGTGTGTGTGTGTGTGTGTGTGTGTGAGTGTCTTTGTGTGTGTTTGTGTGTTTTTGTGTGTGTGTGAGTGTGTTTAGGTGGGGGGGGGGTACCAGGGCCAATAGCGGAGGAGCGGTGGAGCTGAGAAGCGGAGGAGCAGAGGAGCGGAGGTAATGTTTCTTCTCTCAGAGGCGGGGAAGCTTGGGGGCAGAAGAACCCCTTAGACGGCCTAATGTGAGCCTTCTCTGGAGATAGCTCCCCCAGACGTATGACCGGAGCTCCCAGACCTCTGGTCACATACATGTGAATGAGTGGATAAGCTAATGTTTGTGTGGTTGTGGATGCGTTTCGGCTAATGCTTTTAGCACAGCTATGATGACTTAAGGTGTGTATGTGTGTCTGTGTGTGTGTGTGTGTGAGTGTCTTTGTGTATGTGTGTGATAGTTTCTTTTGGTGGGGGGGGGTCGCGGACAGGGAGTACCTGGGCACACACATGTGAATGAGTGGATGAGCTAATGTTTGTTTGGTTGTTGATGCGTTTCGGCTAATGCTATTTGCACAGCTATGATGAGTTAAGGTGTGTGTGTATGTGTGGGAGGAATGGAGGAGCGGAGGTAATTTTTCTCTTCTCAAAGGCAGAGGATGGGAAGTTTGGGTGCAGTAGGACGCCTTAGACCGGCCACTGTGAACCTTCTCCAGATATAGATCCCCCGGATGTATGATTGGAGCTCCCGGACCATTGGGCACACACATGTGAATGAGTGGATGAGCTAATGTTTGTTTGGTAGTGGATGCGTTTCGGCTAATGCTATTAGCACAGCTATGATGACTTAAGGTGTTTGTGTGTGTGTGTGTTTGTGTGTTTCTTTGTTTGTGTGTTCTTGTGTGTGTGTGTGTGTGTGTTTGTTTGTGCGTTTGTGTATATGTGTGTGACAGTTTGTTTAGGTGGGGGGGGGCGCGGACAGGGGGTAGCTGGGCCTGGAGCGGATGAGCTGTGAAGCGGATGGAGGGCAGAAGCACGTCCCATAATTCTCCTGAGTCCGGCGGATCAGGAGTACCAGGGCCTATAGCGGAGGAGCGGTGGAGCGGAGAAGCGGACCATTGGGCACATACATGTGAATGAGTTGATGAGCTAATGTTTGTTTGGATGTGGCTGCGTTTCGGCTAATGCTATTAGCACAGCTATGATGACTTAATGTGTGTATGTGTGTCAGTGTGTGTGTGTGTGAGTGTCTTTGTGTATGTGTGTGATAGTTTGTTTTGGTGGGGGGGGGGGGGGGTCGCGGACACGGAGTAGCAGGGCGCACACATGTGAATGAGTGGATGAGCTAATGTTTGTTTGGTTGTGGATGCGTTTCGGCTAATGCTGTTAGCACAGCTATGATGACTTAATGTGTGTATGTGTGTCAGTGTGTGTGTGTGTGTGTGAGTGTCTTTGTGTATGTGTGTGATAGTTTGTTTTGGTGGGGGGGGGGGGGGGGGGCGGACACGGAGTACCAGGGCGCACACATGTGAATGAGTGGATGAGCTAATGTTTGTTTGGTTGTGGATGCGTTTCGGCTAAAGCTATTAGCACAGCTATGAAGACTTAAGGTGTGTGTATGTGTGTATGTTTGTGTCTGTGTGTGTGTCTTTGTGTGTGTGTGTGTGTGTGTGTGTGTGAGAGGCTCTTTTGGTGGGGGGGGGGGGTCGCGGACAGGGACTACCATTGGGCACACACATGTGAATGAGTGTATGAGCGAATGTTTGTTTGGTTGCGGATGCGTTTCGGCTAATGCTATTAGCACAGCTATGATGAGTTAAGGTGTGTGTGTATGTGTGTTTGTGTGTTTGTGTGTTTTTGTGTGTGTGTGAGTGATTTTGTGTGAGAGTTTGTTTAGTTGGGGGGGGGGGGGGGGGGGGAGTACCAGGGCCCATAGCGGAGGAGCGGTGGAGCTGAGAAGCGGAGGAGCAGAGGAGCGAAGGTAATGTTTCTTCTCTCAGAGGCGGAGCAGCTTGGGGGCAGCAGAACCCCTTAGACGGGCTAACGTGAGCATTCTCCGGACATAGATCCCCCGAACGTATGATTGGAGCTCCCGGACCACTGGGCACACACATGTGAATGAGTGGATGAGCTAATGTTTGTTTGGTTGTGGATGCGTCTCGGCTAATGCTATTAGCACAGCTATGATGAGTTAAGGTGTGTGTGTGTGTGTGTGTGTGTGTGTGTGTTTGTTTGTTTTTGTGTCTGTGTGAGTTTGTTCGTGTGTGTATGTGTGAGAGTTTGTTTAGGTGGGGGGGGGGGTACCAGGGCCCATCGCGGAGGAGCGGTGGAGCGGAGAAGCGGAGGAATGGAGGAGCGGAGGTAATGTTTCTCTTCTCAAAGGCATTTTGGGTGCAGTAGGACGCCTTAGACCGGCCACTGTGAGCCTTCTCCAGATATAGATCCCCCGGATGTATGATTGGAGCTCCCGGACCATTGGGCACACACATGTGAATGAGTGGATGAGCTAATGTTTGTTTGGTAGTGGATGCGTTTCGGCTAATGCTATTAGCACAGCTATGATGAGTTAAGGTGTGTTTGTGTGTGTGTGTGTGTGTGTGTGTTTGTGTGTGTGTGTGTGTGTGTGTGTGTGTGTGTGTGCGCGTGTGTGTGTTTATGTGTTTTTGTGTGTGTGTAAGTGTGTTTAGGTGGGGGGGGGGGTACCAGGGCCAATAGCGGAGGAGCGGTGGAGCTGAGAAGCGGAGGAGCAGAGGAGCGGAGGTAATGTTTCTTCTCTCAGAGGTGGGGAAGCTTGGGGGCAGAAGAACCCCTTAGACGGCCTAATGTGAGTCTTCTCTGGAGATAGCTCCCCCAGACGTATGACCGGAGCTCCCAGACCTCTGGGACCTCTGGGAGCGGAGAAGCGGAGGAATGGAGGAGCGGAGGTAATGTTTCTCTTCTTAAAGGCAGAGGATGGGAAGTTTGGGTGCAGTAGGACGCCTTAGACCGGCCACTGTGAGCCTTCTCCAGATATAGATCCCCCGGATGTATGATTGGAGCTCCCGGACCATTGGTCACACACATGTGAATGAGTGGATGAGCTAATGTTTGTTTGGTAGTGGATGCATTTCGGCTAATGCTATTAGCACAGCTATGATGAGTTAAGGTGCGTTTGTGTGTGTGTGTGTGTGTGTGTGTGTGTGTGTGTGTGTGAGTGTCTTTGTGTGTGTTTGTGTGTTTTTGTGTGTGTGTGAGTGTGTTTAGGTGGGGGGGGGTACCAGGGCCAATAACGGAGGAGCGGTGGAGCTGAGAAGCGGAGGAGCAGAGGAGCGGAGGTAATGTTTCTTCTCTCAGAGGCGGGGAAGCTTGGGGGCAGAAGAACCCCTTAGACGGCCTAATGTGAGCCTTCTCTGGAGATAGCTCCCCCAGACGTATGACCGAAGCTCCCAGACCTCTGGGCACATACATGTGAATGAGTGGATGATTTAGTGTTTGTGGTTGTGGATGCGTTTCGGCTAATGCTTTTAGCACAGCTATGATGACTTAAGGTGTGTATGCGTGTCTGTGTGTGTGTGTGTGTGAGTGTCTTTGTGTATGTGTGTGATAGTTTCTTTTGGTGGGGGGGGGTCGCGGACAGGGAGTACCAGGGCACACACATGTGAATGAGTGGATGAGCTAATGTTTGTTTGGTTGTGGATGCGTTTTGGCTAATGCTATTAGCACAGCTATGAAGACTTAAAGTGTGTGTATGTGTGTATGTGTGTGTCTGTGTGTGTGTGTGAGTGTCTTTGTGTGTGTGTGTGTGTGTGAGAGGCTCTTTTGGTGGGGGGGGGTGTCGCGGACAGGGAGTACCAGGGCCAAGAGCGGATGAGCTGAGGAGCGGAGGAAGGCAGAAGCTCGGCCCGTGATTCGCTTATGTCCAGCGGTTCGGGAATTCCAGGGCCCAAAGCAGAGGAGCAGTGGAGCTGAGAAGCGGAGGAGCGGAGGTGATGTTTATTCTCTCAGAGGCAGGGAAGCTTGGGGGTAGCAGAACCCCTTAGATGGGCTAATGTGAGCATTCTCCAGACATAGATCCTCCGGTCGTATGATTGGAGCTGCCGGACCATTGGGCACACACATGTGAATGAGTGGATGAGCTAATGTTTGTTTGGTTGTGGATGCGTTTCGGCTAATGCTATTAGCACAGCTATGATCAGTTAAGGTCTGTGTGTATGTGTGTGTGTGTTTGGGTGTGTGTGTGTGTCTGTGTGTGTGTGTGAGAGTTTGTTTAGGTGGGGGGGGTTGCGGACAGGGAGTACCAAGGCCTCGAGCGGATGAGCTGAGGAGCAGAGCAGGGTAGAAGCCCGGCCCGTGATTCCCTTATATCCAGCGGTTCGGGAGTTCCAGGGCCCAAAGCGGAAAGGCGGAGGAGTGGAGAAGCGGAGGAGTGGAGGAGAGCAGAAGCACGTCACGCAATTCTCCTGAGTTCGCAGGATCAGGAGTACCAGGGCCCATAGCGGAGGAGCGGAGGTGTTGAGAAGCGGAGGAGCAGAGGAGCGATATTATATTTCTCTTCTCAAAGGCGGGGAAGCTTGGGGGCAGCAGGATCCCTTAGACCGGCCAATGTGTGCCTTCTCCGAACATAGATGCCCCGGACGTATGCCCGGAGCTCCCAGACCTCTGGGCACATACATGTGAATGAGTGGATGAGCTAATGTTTGTTTGGTTGTGGATGCGTTTCGGCTAATGCTATCAGCACAGCTATGATGACTTAAGGTGTGTGTGTGTGTGTGTTTTTGTGTGTTTGTGTGTTCTTGTGTGTGTGTGTGTGTGTGTGTTTGTGTGTGTGTGTGTGTGCGTTTGTGTATATGTGTGTGACAGTTTGTTTAGGTGGGGGGGGGCCGCGGACAGGGGGTTAGGGTTAGGGTTAGGGTTAGGGTTAGGGTTAACAAGGCCCATAGCGGAGGAACGGTGAAGCAGAGAAGCAGAGGAGCGGAGGAGCGGAGGAGCGGAGGTAATGTTTCTCTTCTCAAACGCAGAGGAGGGGAAGTTTGGGGGCAGCAGGGCGCCTTAGACTGGCCAATGTGAGCCTTCTCTAGGACATAGGTCCCCCGGACGGATGATTCGAGCTCCCGGACCATTGGGCACACACATGTGCATGAGTGGATGAGCTAATGTTTGTTTGATTTGAGATAGGTGATCTCATTAGTTTTATTTGAGTTTACATTCTAGTATACATATGTGGTATTTGTATATACTCTCAGGAAATGTATGGCACTTTATGACAAGGTTTGGGACTTGTTTTAGTTTTTCGCGACTGTTCAGCTAACTTGACGTTAACTTCTACGTCAGTGTTTTCTTTTTTGGTATAGCGCTGCTGGCGGGAATTTTCCCTCACTCTGTACTGTACATGTCCCATGGCTAACCGATGTTGATTCCCGGAGCTGTGAAGAAGAAAATAAAAGACGATTCAAACAAGGCAAACTTGTGAATTCCTTCCGAAACATGGAAAACGAAGAAGCTGCAAACTTAAACGCAACAGGTTATGGGCCCAGGCTACGAACAAAAGGAGGAAGATGGCAACGTTTGGTTGCCGATGGAGACGAAAACAACTACGAGCTTTGGGAAGTAAAGTTTCTGGGACACATGCGACTTGAAGGTTTGAAAGAGACAATTCTTTCAACTGTTGAGCCCGACCCAGGTAAAAATGCAGAATGCTACGCTGAGCTTATCCAGTTCCTCGATGATAAAAGTCTATCATTGGTAATGAGGGAAGCCGCAGATGACGGTCGAAAAGCTTTGAAAATATTACGGGATCATTATGCCAGCCAGGGTAAGCCCAGAATTATTTCCCTGTACAGCGAACTATGCTCACTCAAGAAGGAACCCGACGAAACAATAACAGATTACATTATCAGAGCAGAAAAGGCAGTCACCGCTCCGAGAAACACAAAACAGGTGATAAGTGATGAGCTGATGATCGCTATGGTTATGAAAGGGCTTCCAGAACCATACAAGCCCTTCGTCATTCATGTAACTCAGAGCAGTGAAGAAATGACGTTTATTCAGTTCAAGAGTAAACTAAGAAGTTATGAAGAGACTGAAAAGTTTGACAGCAAAACCAAATCAGACAATGTCATGAAAGTGGACATGTCAACCGTGATCTGCTATGGATGTGGAAACCGTGGCCATATGTCAAAAGCTTGTCACCAAAAATCAGGGCCAAAATGGTGCAGCTATCACAGAAGCGCAACCCACACCGATGAGACATGCAGAAGAAAATCCAAGCCCAAAGAAGACTCGGTCAAACAAAACACAGACATCCAAGACAAAGATAAGGAAGATGAGCAAACTTTTGTATTCAAGGTCAGTCAAAAAGTCCCTCCGGAAAATATCAGAAAAAATGGACTGATGGTAGACTGTGGCGCTACATCACACATCATAACACAAGAAGACAAATTCACAAGATTTGATGAGTTTTTCAACCCAAACAAACATTACATGGAGCTAGCAGACGGGACCAGAAGAAACAAAGTGGCACTAAAAAGAGGTGATGCAGAAGTGTTACTCCAGGACATTGAAGGAAAACCTGTCCTGGTAACCTTAAGGGGAGCCTTATTCATCCCATCATATCCTCAGGACTTCATATCGGTGAAGGCAGCCACAGCTGATGGAGCCAGCGTGATATTCAAAGAAGGAGAGAACAGATTCATAACCAAAGAAGGAACAATTTTCAGCATTGAGGAATGTGACAGACTCTACTACATAAGAACGGTAAATTATCAACAACTTTATGATGATACAGTAAATGACATGATGTCCAGGGATAAAGTAAACTGAACTTGTGATGTCAAAACATGGCATGAGATTATGAGACACCGCAATGTAAAAGATGTATTAAAATGACCAAACTTAGTCGAGGGTATGAAGATTACAGGTCAGACCAAGGTAGACTGTAACGTATGCACAGAGGGAAAATTCACAAATAGCAGAAACAGGCAAGCTGATGCAAAAGCTGATGCACCCCTAAAAATGGTACACGCTGACTTATCAGGCCCGATTGAACCAGCTGGTCAAGAAGGGCATAAGTATGTAATTTCATTCACAGATGATTATTCAGGGGCAGTATTTGTATATTTTCTCAAATACAAGAGTGAAGCTACATTAGCAACAGAGAAGTTCCTTGCTGACAGTGCAGCGTATGGTCGTGTCAAATGTATCAGGTCAGACAACGGGACTGAATTCACAGGAAATGCTTTTCAATCTCTTCTAAGGGAGAAAGGCATAAGACATGAAACATCATCCCCATACTCTCCCCATCAAAATGGGACAGCAGAAAGATAATGGAGGACCCTTTTTGAAATGGCAAGGTGTATGCTAATAGAAAAAGGATTACCAAAGGTTTTGTGGCCTTATGCTGTCCAGACCGCTGCCCATATTCGAAATAGATGTTACAATGACAGACTCGAAAATACCCCATACTTCATGTTAACAGGGAGAAAGCCAAATCTCTCAAAAATGTGGATATTCGGAACTGAGTGTTCTGCATACAAACATGACACTAAGAAATTAGATCCCAGATGTGAAAGAGGAATATTTGTGGGATACAGTAAGAAAAGCCCTTCATACCTGGTCTATAATCCACTTACAGAAAAAGTGGCAAAACAGAGACTGGTGAAATTGATCAAAAAGGGAAGAATTGAACAACAAACACAAACTGATGATTATGAGACAGAAATCCAGGGATATGAAGGCACAGAATCTACAGATGAAACCAGTATTGCTGTGTCACAAAGTGAAAATAAAACAGACAACCATATACAAAATGAGGATGAGAGTACTAACGCAGATGTGTCACATGACGAAGAAACAGCAGAAAATGTCCAAAATGAAAAAGAGACGAGGTCAGACATAAAACCCAGATATAATCAAACCAGTCGCTATCCTAGACGAAAAAGGGTCGTTCCAAGGTATTTAGAGGATGATCAGACAGACTATATTAACAATGATAAAAATCATACAACTATTGATTACTGTTACAGGACTGTGTGCGGAGTCCCACAGAATTATAGTGAAGCACTGAAGTCACCACTGGCACCCGGGTGGAATTGTGCCATGAGGGAAGAGATTGACTCGATTAAATAGAATGACACATTTGAACTGACAACTTTACCTGAAGGGAGAAAAGTAATTGGAGGAAAATGGGTATTTGCCCTTAATGAAAATGCTGAAGGAGGACAAATATTTAAGGCCAGATATGTAGCTAAGGGTTACAATCAAACAGAAGCCATAGACTACTATGGAACTTTTGCACCGACAGCTAACATTACATCAGTGCGGGCACTAATGCAGATAGCCGTACAAAATAACCTCATTGTCCATCAAATGGATGTTAAGACGGCATATTTACATGCTCCTATACATGAGGAGATTTTCTTGGAACAACCAGAAGGGTTTGAAATGATGTCAGAAACAGGAGAGAAACTAGTGTATAGATTAAAGAAATCTCTTTATGGCCTGAAACAATCAGGAAGAAACTGGTATGAACTCCTTAATGACCATTTAGAACAGGACAACTTTGTGAGAAATCTCTCTGACCACTGTGTGTACAGAAAACAGACGGAAAATGGTGACACAATCATTGTAATAATTTGGGTAGATGATTTAATTATTGCCGCAAGCAGCAATGATGCACTCAGCACATTTAAACAGAACATGAAATTCAAGTTCAACATGAAAGACCTGGGGAAACTATCATATTTTTTGGGCATACAATTTGAACAAAAGGGGGATGAAATCAAAATGAACCAGACAAAGTACATCCTAAAAATGCTAGAGAGATTTGGAATGTCAGAATGTAAAGCAAGATCTACTCCAAGTGAGCAAAAATTAGAGGGCATCCCTGTAGCTGATGAAAATGAGCAAAGTGAACCTGTCGACCCCAAAGAATATCGTGAGATTGTAGGCAGTCTTATTTATGCCATGACTTGCACCAGACCTGATATCAGCTGGATAGTGAGCAAACTATCACAGAATCTGGCAATGGCAAAAGTAAAAAATGTAGTAGCTCCAAAACATGTTCTGAGGTTTTTGAAGGGGACAGCTGATTATGAACTAAGTTTCAAGACAAATAAGGAGGATTTGAACCTGATAGCTTACAGTGATTCAGACTGGGCATCATCTGTAGAAGACAGACGTAGCACTACAGGCTACTGTTTCAGTTTAACAAAACAAGGCCCAGCCATTGCATGGAAGTCAAGGAAACAGCCCACAGTGGCCCTGTCAACATGTGAGGCTGAATACATCGGCCGAGCCACCACCGCACAAGAAAACATGTACCTGTCTCAACTGTTAAACGGTATGGACAACAAAATGTACAGTTGCACAACAATCTACGGAGACAATCAGGGGGCCATCGCACTGAGTAAGAATCCTGTAAACAGACAAAGGTCAAAACACATTGATGTAAAATATCATTTCATTCGTGAAGCACTCAGTGAGGGTTAAATAAATCTTATCTATTGTCCATCAGAGGACATGTTGGCAGACATCTTGACAAACTCATGACAAAGGTAACAATAGAAAAATTCAAAAAGTGGTTCTTTGGAAATTCAAATGTCCAAAGTTTTTTTTTGGATGTTGAGATCAAGAGGGGGTGTTGAAATAGGTGATCTCATTAGTTTTATTTGAGTTTACGTTCTAGTATACATATGTTGTATTTGTATCTACTCTCAGGAAATGCATGGCACTTTATGACAAGGTTTGGGACTTGTTTTAGTTTTTCGCGACTGTTCAGCTAACTTGACGTTAACTTCTACGTCAGTGTTTTTTTTTTGGTAGAGCGGTGCTGGCGGGAATTTTTCCCTCACTCTGTACTGTACATGTCCCATGGCTAACCGATGTTGATTCCCGGAGCTGTGAAGAAGAAAATAAAAGACGATTCAAACAAGGCAAACTTGTGAATTCCTTCCGAAACATGGAAAACGAAGAAGCTGCGAACTTAAACGCAACAGTTTGGTTGTGGATGCGTTTCGGCTAATGCTATTAGCACAGCTATGATGAGTTAAGGTGTGTTTGTGTGTGTGTGTGTGTGTGTGTGTCTGTGTGTGTGTGTGTGTGCGTGTGTGTGAGTGTGAATTTGTTTAGGTGGGGGGGGGTCGCGGACAGGGAGTACCGGGGCCTCGAGCGGATGAGCTGAGGAGCGGAGGAGGGCAGAAGCCTGGCCCGTGATTCGCTTATGTCCAGCGGTTCGGGAATTCCAGGGCCCAAAGCGGAGGAGCGATGGAGCTGAGAAGCGGAGGAGCGGAGGTAATGTTTCTCCTCTCAGAGGCGGGGAAGTTTGGGGGCAGAAGAACCCCTTAGACTGGCTAATGTGAGCATACTCCGGACATAGATCCCCCGGACGTATGATTGGAGCTCTCGGACCATTGGGCACACACATGTGAATGAGTGGATGAGCTAATGTTTGTTTGGTTGTGGATGCGTTTCGGCTAATGCTATTAGCACAGCTATGATGAGTTAAGGTGTGTGTGTATGTGTGTGTGTGTGTGTGTGTGTTTGTGTGTTTTTGTGTGTGTGTGAGTGTGTTTGTGTGTGTATGTGTGAGAGTTTGTTTAGGTGGGGGGGGGGAGTACCAGAGCCCATACAGGAGGAGCGGTGGAGCTGAGAAGCGGAGGTAATTTTTCTCCTCTCAGAGGCGGGGAAGCTTGGGGGCAGAAGAACCCCTTAGAACGGCCAATGTGAGCCTTCTTCGGACATAGATCACCCGGACGTATGACTGGAGCTCCCGTACCTCTAGGCACACACATATGTGAATGAGTGGATGAGCTAATGTTTGTTTTGTTGTGGATACGTTTTGGCCAATGCTATTAGCACAGCTATGATGAGTTCAGGTGTGTGTGTGTGTGTTTGTGTGTTTGTCTGTGTGTGTGTGTGTGTGTGTGTGTGTGTGTGTGTGTGTGTGTGTGTGTGTGTGTGTGTGTGTGTGTGTGCGTGTGTTTATCCGTGTGTGAGAGTTTGTTTTGGTGGGTGGGGGGGGGGGGGGTGTTCCCGCGGACAGGGAGTACCAGGGCCTGGAGCGGATGAGGTGAGGAGCGGAGGAGGGCAGAAGCCCGGACCGTGATTCGCTTATGTCCAGCGGTTCGGGAGTTCCAGGGCCCAAAGCGGAGAAGCGGAGGACAGCAAAAGCCCTGTCCGCAATTCACCTGAGTCTGGCGGATCGGTAGTACCTGGTTCCGCAGCGGAGGAGCGGAGGAGCGGAGGAGCGGAGGAGCGGAGCAAAGCGGAAGACCGTCTTAATAACAAGGAAATTACAGATGAGGCTATAATTTCCAAAGAAATCTTTAAATTCTATCGCCACCTATACACTTCGACATTGTCAAAAAGCGATTGTGACTCCTTTCCAACAAATATTCCTCAACATATCCCAAAAATAAACAACAACAAACAATATATGTTTGTTTTGTATATGTTTATATATAATCAACAAAAAATATACAGTTTGATATCTGAGATTCCTTGTGAGTCGCCAACTTAATTACATGTTGTACTCCCCTTGCAATCTTTTTTTCGTTTTAATTTTTTATTAGTCTATCTATTGATTTAATTATTTCATTTTAATTTCTTTTTTTGTCTAGCATTGTAAATTTCTCACAAACCGTTAACACTATTAACTTCTGATTCCATACAGAACGAATGTCCTTATGTCCTTTGCTTCCTCATGCCTGGTTGTTTCATTCACATTCAGTTCTACCTTGCCATGTTTATTTGTACATTTGTATAGTTGTGTGTACTATTTATGTTCAATTCAAAAAAAAAAAAAAAAGAATGAGAGGCTGAGAAAATCTCCATGTCTCTCTCTCCCCCCCCCTTAATGCCGCCCCCCCCCCCTTCCTCAAGGCGGCCGACGCAACGCGATTCTCGCCGTTGTTGTGGAAGTAGGGAAAAGGATTCCCCGCGTCGGTGCGAGCGATGCGTTTCAAGGCGCATTGCATGTGTGTATGGGGGGGGGGGGGGTCTACAGGACACCGCAGACCGGCAATGGTGCACCTTCTCCGGACATCGATCACCGAAACGTCGGCGTGGAGCTCCCGGAGCAGCCGGCGTGTACATGTGAATGAATGGAGGAGCTAATGTGTGTGGGGTGGTGGTGGTGGTGGTGGTGGGGGGGGGGGGGGGGGGGCGTTTCGGCTAATGCTATCAGCACAGCTATGATTATCCCCAGAACGTTGAGAACGAGCTCCCGGAACTCCAGACATGCGTATATAAAAGAGTGGAATTAAGGTGTGTGTGAGTGTGTGTGTGTGTGTGTGTGTGTGTGTGTGTGTGTGTGTATGTGTGTGTGTGTGTGTGTGTGTATGTGTGGGACAGAAATAATGTCGGGGACAGAAATTGTTATTAGCCTGCTGGCAGATGACACAACCTTAGTTTTGAAAAATGAACATCAAGTCCCAATAAGCGTTGAAAAAATTAAAACATTCTACAAGGCTTCAGGATTGTCATTAAACTTAAAGAAATGCAAACTTCTTGAGCTGCATGACTCACCACTAAAGGAAATCAGCAATGTTCCTATCAAATCAGAAATAAAATACTTGAGCATTTTCCTATCTAAGGACCAAAAGTTAAATCAGTCCAGGAACATTGAATCTAAACTGAATCAAAGTAAAGCTAAATTGAATATATGGCTCCAAAGAGATTTATCAATATTAGGCCCGATATATTTGACTAAAATGGAATGTTTATCCAGATGTATATACCCAGTGTATTCCAATGCTGCTCCAAATCAACTCATAAAATCTATTAACCAAATAAATTTCAACTTTATCTGGAGGAACAAACCACACCATCTAAAAAAATCACATATGGGGAAAGAAACAAGTGACGGAGGGCTGAAAGTGATAGAGTTGGACTGCCTGAATGGGACATTGAAGGTGAACTGGTTGAAATCCTTGATCAAACATCATCATTTTTACTGGTATTGTACTCCAAACTACTTATTCAACATAGTCGGCAGCCTAAGTCTTCTACTTATCTCTGACTTGGATATCAACAAGATTCCTGTCCAATTTTCAGAGTTCCATAAACAAATACTATTATACTGGAAAATGATATATGTACACAATTTCTCACCACACAGTACAATAATTTGGAACAATCGATATGTACTGCATGGCAACAAACCTCTGTTTTACAAGGAATGCTTTGAGAAAGGTATATGGTCAATAATTGACTTGATGGATGACAATGGCAGTCGTCTAGACTATGAACAGTTCTGTACTACACACAGATTTAAGCCTCCCATATTAGAGTTGATAAAGTTACGAAACGCACTGCCTCGACAATTTGTATTCCTGACCAAAAATATAATGACGCACCAAACCGTACAACCACAGTTACCCCGACTATCACTCCAGGGAATCTCAATTCCGGACAGAAAGTGCAGCAACTCCTTTATTAGGACATGTTTCACAGGAAACTTATTCCCTGGACGTCAAAACAAAAATAATATTTGAAATGAATTTGATAAGGAATCGATTGCCACGCTGCGAACTATGTATCTGACTCTACCCATACCCCCCAAGGCACAAAGAAACCCACTTCTAAATTATGAATGACATCTACCCATCTAAGGAATTATTGAGGGTACGCTTTACTTTTGAAGATAATATTTGTACATTTTGTGAAGACAACATTGAAACCACTGACCATATATTTTTTCTCATTCTCATTCCATCATCACCAGTTTCCCTCTCAAAAGATGATATCACATTTGGTTTACTTATAAGCAACATAACAGATGAACTCCATGTCAATGTTCTTTTAGGCCTGGCCAAGTTCTTCATTCACAAAAACAGAATGCAAAAATGCTCCCCAAATTTTAATTTCTTCATAAACGATTTTGAATTATAAAAAAAAATCCTTAAAACTTATGGAAAAATCCAAAAACTAAAAAAATATACAGTTACCCATGTCTGAGATTCCTTTTTTTTGAAAAAAAAAAAAAAAAAAAAAAAAAAAAAACTTAATTACATGTTATATTCCCCTTGCAATTTTTTTTTCGTTTTAATTTTTTATTTGTCTATCTATTGATTTAATTATTTCCTTTTAATTTCTTTTTTTGTCTAGCACTGTAAATTTCTCACAAACCGTAAACACTATTAACTTCTGATTACATACAGAACAAATGTCCTTATGTCCGTTGCTTCCTCATCCCTGGTTGTTTCATTGACATTCAGTTCTACCTTGCCATGTTTACTTGTACATTTGTATATTTGTGTGTACTATTTATGTTCAATTAAAAACAGTTTGATGTCTGAGATTCCTTGTGAACGGCCAACTTAATTACATGTTATATTCCCCTTACAATTTTTTTTTTTAGTTTTTAATTTTATTTTTCTATCTATTTATTTAATTATTTCCTTTTAATTTTCTTTTTTGTCTAGCATTAAAAAATTCTCGCGAACCGTTAACACTATTAACTTCTGATTACATACAGAACGAATGCCCTTATGTCTCCCGTCCCCCCCGCTTTTTCCGTACGGTGGCAGACACTGAGATCAAAAGCAAATGGGTGTCATTGTAATGCAGTAACAGGGTGATAACAGCCGTGTTTGAAGTGTGTAGGGGCTTATAGGAGAGCAGAAGCACGTCACGCTATTCGCCTGAGTTCGGAGGATCGGGGGCACCAGGGCCCATAGCGGAGGAGCAGAGGAGTTGAGAAGCGGAGGAGCGGAGTTATGTTTCTCTTCTCAAAGGCGGGGAAGCTTGGGGGCAGCAGGACCCCTTAGACCGGCCAATGTGAGCCTTCTCCGGACATAGATCACCCGGACGTATGACTGGAGCTCCCGTACCTCTGGGCACACACATATGTGAATGAGTGGATGAGCTAATGTTTGTTTTGTTGTGGATACGTTTCGGCCAATGCTATTAGCACAGCTATGATGAGTTCAGGTGTGTGTGTGTGTGTGTGTGTGTGTGTGTGTGTATGGTGTGTGTGTGTGTGTGTGTGTGTGTGTGTGTGTGTGTGTGTGTGTGTGAGAGTTTGGTTTGGTGGGTGGGGGGGGGTTCCCGCGTACTGGGAGTACCAGGGCCTGGAGCGGATGAGGTGAGGAGCGGAGGAGGGCAGAAGCCCGGACCGTGATTCGCTTATGTCCAGCGGTTCGGGAGTTCCAGGGCCCAAAGCGGAGGAGCGGAGGACAGCAAAAGCCCTGTCCGCAATTCACCTGAGTCTGGCGGATCGGTAGTACCTGGTTCCGCAGCGGAGGAGCGGAGGACTTGAGAAGCGGAGGAGCGGAGGAGCGGAGATGTTTCTCTTCTCAGAGGCGGCAAGGGGGGGGGAGCAGGACCCCTTACCCGTATCCCCCGGACGGTTGAGTGGAGCTCCCGGACTTCCGGGCACGCACATGCGAATGACTGGATGACAGGGAGTGCCAGGGCCTGGAGCGGATGAGCAGAGGAGAGGCGGAGAGCAGAAGCCCGGCCCGGTTCGGGATTTCCAGGGTCCAAAGCGGGGGAGCAAAGAAGCGGAGGGGGGGAGGAGAGCAGAAGAGCAGAAGACTGGCCCGGAATTCACCGAAGTCCCGCATATCGGGAGTTCAAGGGCCCGGAGCGGAAGAGAGGAGGAGCGGAGGAGCGGAGGAGCGGGGGAGCGGAGGAGCGGAGGAGCGGAGGAGCGGAGGAGAGCGGAAGCCCGGCCAACAATTCGCCTGAGTCCCGCGGGGAGGGGGTACCAGGGCCTGGAGCCTGATTCGCTTATGTCCAGCAGTTCAGGAGTACCAGGGTCAGGAGCGGAGGAGCGGAGGAGCGGATGAGCAGAAGAACGTTTAAGCGGTGGAGCGGAGGAGCGGATGAGCGGAGGAGAGTGGAATCCGGCCGACATCTCGCCTGAGTCCCGCGGAAAGGGAGTCCCAGGGCCTGGAGCCTGATTCGCTTATGGCGAGCAGTTCAGGAGAACCGGGCCCAGAGCGGAGGAGCGGAGGAGCGGAGGAGCGGAGGAGCGGAGGAGCGGAGGAGCGGAGGAGAGCGGAAGCCCGGCCAACAATTCGCCTAAGTCCCGCGGAGAGGGAGTACCAGGGCCTGGAGCCTGATTCGCTATGTCCAGCAGTTCAGGAGTACCAGGGCCGGAGCGGAGGAGCGGAGGAGCGGAGGAGCGGAGGAGCGGAGGAGCGGATAAGCGGATGAGCTGAGGAGAGCGGAAGCCCGGCCCACATTTCGCCTGAGTCCCGCGGATTGGGAGTACCAGGGCCTGGAGCCTGATTCGCTTATGGCAAGCAGTTCAGGAGTACCAGGGCCCAGAGCGGAGGAGCAGAGGAGCGGAGGAGCGGAGGAGCGGAGGAGCGGAGGAGCGGAGGAGCGGAGGAGCGGAGGAGCGGAGGAGAGCGGAAGCCCGGCCGACAAATTCGCCTTAGTCCAGCGGAGAGGGAGTACCAGGGCCTGGAGCCTGATTCGCTTATGTCCAGCAGTTAGGGGGAGTACCAGGGCCAGGAGCGGAGGAGCGGAGGAGCGGATGGGCAGAAGAACGTTTAAGCGGTGGAGCGGAGGGGCGGACGAGCGGAGGAGAGCGGAATCCGGCCGACATCTCGCCTGAGTCCCGCGGAAAGGGAGTACCAGGGGCTGGAGCCTGATTCGCTTATGGCAAGCAGTTCAGGAGAACCGGGCCCAGAGCGGAGGAGCGGAGGAGCGGAGGAGCGGAGGAGAGCGGAAGCCCGGCCAACAATTCGCCTAAGTCCCGCGGAGAGGGAGTACCAGGGCCAGGAGCCTGATTCGCTATGTCCAGCAGTTCAGGAGTACCAGGGCCGGAGCGGAGAAACGGAGGAGCGGAGGAGCGGAGGAGCGGAGGAGCGGATAAGCGGATGAGCTGAGGAGAGCGGAAGCCCGGCCGGCAATTTGCCTGAGTCCCGCGGAGAGGGAGTACCAGGTCCTGGAACCTGATTCGCTTATGTCCAGCAGTTCAGGAGTACCAGGGCCAGGAGCGGAGGAGCGGAGGAGCAGATGAGCAGAAGAACGTTTAAGCGGAGGAGCGGATGAGCGGAGGAGAGCGGAATCCGGCCGACATCTCGCCTGAGTCCCGCGGAAAGGGAGTCCCAGGGCCTGGAGCCTGATTCGCTTATGGCAAGCAGTTCAGGAGAACCGGGCCCAGAGCGGAGGAGCGGAGGAGCGGAGGAGCGGAGGAGCGGAGGAGAGCGGAAGCCCGGCCAACAATTCGCCTAAGTCCCGCGGAGAGGGAGTACCAGGGCCTGGAGCCTGATTCGCTATGTCCAGCAGTTCAGGAGTACCAGGGCCGGAGCGGAGGAGCGGAGGAGCGGAGGAGCGGAGGAGCGGAGGAGCGGAGGAGCGGAGGAGCGGAGGAGCGGAGGAGCGGATAAGCGGATAAGCGGATGAGCTGAGGAGAGCGGAAGCCCGGCCGGCAATTCGCCTTAGTCCCGCGGAGAGGGAGTACCAGGTCCTGGAGCCTGATTCGCTTATGTCCAGCAGTTCAGGAGTACTAGGGCCAGGAGCGGAGGAGCGGAGGAGCGGATGAGCAAAATAACGTTTAAGCGGTGGAGCGGAGGAGCGGATGAGCGGAGGAGAGCGGAATCCGGCCGACAATTCGCCTTAGTCCCGCGGAAAGGGAGTACCAGGGCCAGAAGCGTGATTTAATGATGTTCAGCAATTCAGGAGTACCAGGCCGAGGTGCGGAGGAGCGGAGGGGCGGATGAGTGGAGGAGCGGAGGTGGGGAGGAGAGCGGAAGACCGGCCCACATTTCGCCTGAGTCCCGCGGATTGGGAGTACCAGGGCCTGGAGCCTGATTCGCTTATGGCAAGCAGTTCAGGAGTACCAGGGCCCAGAGCGGCGGAGCGGAGGAGCGGAGGAGCGGAGGAGCGGAGGAGCGGAGGAGCGGAGGAGCGTAGGGGCGGGTGAGTGGAGGAGTGGAGGTGCGGAGGAGAGCGGAAGCCCGGCCCACATTTCGCCTGAGTCCCGCGGATTGGGAGTACCAGGGCCTGGAGCCTGATTCGCTTATGGCAAGCAGTTCAGGAGTACCAGGGCCCAGAGCGGAGGAGCAGAGGAGCGGAGGAGCGGAGGAGCGGAGGAGCGGAGGAGCGGAGGAGCGGAGGAGAGCGGAAGCCCGGCCGACAATTCGCCTTAGTCCAGCGGAGAGGGAGTACCAGGGCCTGGAGCCTGATTCGCTTATGTCCAGCAGTTAGGGGGAGTACCAGGGCCAGGAGCGGAGGAGCGGAGGAGCGGATGGGCAGAAGAACGTTTAAGCGGTGGAGCGGAGGGGCGGACGAGCGGAGGAGAGCGGAATCCGGCCGACATCTCGCCTGAGTCCCGCGGAAAGGGAGTACCAGGGGCTGGAGCCTGATTCGCTTATGGCAAGCAGTTCAGGAGAACCGGGCCCAGAGCGGAGGAGCGGAGGAGCGGAGGAGCGGAGGAGAGCGGAAGCCCGGCCAACAATTCGCCTAAGTCCCGCGGAGAGGGAGTACCAGGGCCAGGAGCCTGATTCGCTATGTCCAGCAGTTCAGGAGTACCAGGGCCGGAGCGGAGAAACGGAGGAGCGGAGGAGCGGAGGAGCGGAGGAGCGGATAAGCGGATGAGCTGAGGAGAGCGGAAGCCCGGCCGGCAATTTGCCTGAGTCCCGCGGAGAGGGAGTACCAGGTCCTGGAACCTGATTCGCTTATGTCCAGCAGTTCAGGAGTACCAGGGCCAGGAGCGGAGGAGCGGAGGAGCAGATGAGCAGAAGAACGTTTAAGCGGTGGAGCGGAGGAGCGGATGAGCGGAGGAGAGCGGAATCCGGCCGACATCTCGCCTGAGTCCCGCGGAAAGGGAGTCCCAGGGCCTGGAGCCTGATTCGCTTATGGCAAGCAGTTCAGGAGAACCGGGCCCAGAGCGGAGGAGCGGAGGAGCGGAGGAGCGGAGGAGCGGAGGAGCGGAGGAGCGGAGGAGAGCGGAAGCCCGGCCAACAATTCGCCTAAGTCCCGCGGAGAGGGAGTACCAGGGCCTGGAGCCTGATTCGCTATGTCCAGCAGTTCAGGAGTACCAGGGCCGGAGCGGAGGAGCGGAGGAGCGGAGGAGCGGAGGAGCGGAGGAGCGGAGGAGCGGAGGAGCGGATAAGCGGATAAGCGGATGAGCTGAAGAGAGCGGAAGCCCGGCCCACATTTCGCCTGAGTCCCGCGGATTGGGAGTACCAGGGCCTGGAGCCTGATTCGCTTATGGCAAGCAGTTCAGGAGTACCAGGGCCCAGAGCGGAGGAGCAGAGGAGCGGAGGAGCGGAGGAGCGGAGGAGCGGAGGAGCGGAGGAGCGGAGGAGCGGAGGAGAGCGGAAGCCCGGCCGACAATTCGCCTTAGTCCAGCGGAGAGGGAGTACCAGGGCCTGGAGCCTGATTCGCTTATGTCCAGCAGTTAGGGGGAGTACCAGGGCCAGGAGCGGAGGAGCGGAGGAGCGGATGGGCAGAAGAACGTTTAAGCGGTGGAGCGGAGGGGCGGACGAGCGGAGGAGAGCGGAATCCGGCCGACATCTCGCCTGAGTCCCGCGGAAAGGGAGTACCAGGGGCTGGAGCCTGATTCGCTTATGGCAAGCAGTTCAGGAGAACCGGGCCCAGAGCGGAGGAGCGGAGGAGCGGAGGAGAGCGGAAGCCCGGCCAACAATTCGCCTAAGTCCCGCGGAGAGGGAGTACCAGGGCCAGGAGCCTGATTCGCTATGTCCAGCAGTTCAGGAGTACCAGGGCCGGAGCGGAGAAACGGAGGAGCGGAGGAGCGGAGGAGCGGAGGAGCGGATAAGCGGATGAGCTGAGGAGAGCGGAAGCCCGGCCGGCAATTTGCCTGAGTCCCGCGGAGAGGGAGTACCAGGTCCTGGAACCTGATTCGCTTATGTCCAGCAGTTCAGGAGTACCAGGGCCAGGAGCGGAGGAGCGGAGGAGCAGATGAGCAGAAGAACGTTTAAGCGGTGGAGCGGAGGAGCGGATGAGCGGAGGAGAGCGGAATCCGGCCGACATCTCGCCTGAGTCCCGCGGAAAGGGAGTCCCAGGGCCTGGAGCCTGATTCGCTTATGGCAAGCAGTTCAGGAGAACCGGGCCCAGAGCGGAGGAGCGGAGGAGCGGAGGAGCGGAGGAGCGGAGGAGCGGAGGAGAGCGGAAGCCCGGCCAACAATTCGCCTAAGTCCCGCGGAGAGGGAGTACCAGGGCCTGGAGCCTGATTCGCTATGTCCAGCAGTTCAGGAGTACCAGGGCCGGAGCGGAGGAGCGGAGGAGCGGAGGAGCGGAGGAGCGGAGGAGCGGAGGAGCGGAGGAGCGGAGGAGCGGATAAGCGGAGGAGCGGAGGAGCGGAAGCCCGGCCGGCAATTCGCCTTAGTCCCGCGGAGAGGGAGTACCAGGTCCTGGAGCCATATTCGCTTATGTCCAGCAGTTCAGGAGTACTAGGGCCAGGAGCGGAGGAGCGGAGGAGCGGATGAGCAAAATAACGTTTAAGCGGTGGAGCGGAGGAGCGGATGAGCGGAGGAGAGCGGAATCCGGCCGACAATTCGCCTGAGTCCCGCGGAAAGGGAGTACCAGGGCCAGAAGCGTGATTTAATGATGTTCAGCAATTCAGGAGTACCAGGCCGAGGTGCGGAGGAGCGGAGGGGCGGATGAGTGGAGGAGCGGAGGTGGGGAGGAGAGCGGAAGACCGGCCCACATTTCCCCTGAGTCCCGCGGATTGGGAGTACCAGGGCCTGGAGCCTGATTCGCTTATGGCAAGCAGTTCAGGAGAACCGGGCCCAGAGCGGAGGAGCGGAGGAGCGGAGGAGCGGAGGAGAGCGGAAGCCCGGCCAACAATTCGCCTAAGTCCCGCGGAGAGGGAGTACCAGGGCCAGGAGCCTGATTCGCTATGTCCAGCAGTTCAGGAGTACCAGGGCCGGAGCGGAGAAACGGAGGAGCGGAGGAGCGGAGGAGCGGAGGAGCGGATAAGCGGATGAGCTGAGGAGAGCGGAAGCCCGGCCGGCAATTTGCCTGAGTCCCGCGGAGAGGGAGTACCAGGTCCTGGAACCTGATTCGCTTATGTCCAGCAGTTCAGGAGTACCAGGGCCAGGAGCGGAGGAGCGGAGGAGCAGATGAGCAGAAGAACGTTTAAGCGGAGGAGCGGATGAGCGGAGGAGAGCGGAATCCGGCCGACATCTCGCCTGAGTCCCGCGGAAAGGGAGTCCCAGGGCCTGGAGCCTGATTCGCTTATGGCAAGCAGTTCAGGAGAACCGGGCCCAGAGCGGAGGAGCGGAGGAGCGGAGGAGCGGAGGAGCGGAGGAGCGGAGGAGAGCGGAAGCCCGGCCAACAATTCGCCTAAGTCCCGCGGAGAGGGAGTACCAGGGCCTGGAGCCTGATTCGCTATGTCCAGCAGTTCAGGAGTACCAGGGCCGGAGCGGAGGAGCGGAGGAGCGGAGGAGCGGAGGAGCGGAGGAGCGGAGGAGCGGAGGAGCGGAGGAGCGGAGGAGCGGATAAGCGGATGAGCTGAGGAGAGCGGAAGCCCGGCCGGCAATTCGCCTTAGTCCCGCGGAGAGGGAGTACCAGGTCCTGGAGCCTGATTCGCTTATGTCCAGCAGTTCAGGAGTACTAGGGCCAGGAGCGGAGGAGCGGAGGAGCGGATGAGCAAAATAACGTTTAAGCGGTGGAGCGGAGGAGCGGATGAGCGGAGGACAGCGGAATCCGGCCGACAATTCGCCTTAGTCCCGCGGAAAGGGAGTACCAGGGCCAGAAGCGTGATTTAATGATGTTCAGCAATTCAGGAGTACCAGGCCGAGGTGCGGAGGAGCGGAGGGGCGGATGAGTGGAGGAGCGGAGGTGGGGAGGAGAGCGGAAGACCGGCCCACATTTCGCCTGAGTCCCGCGGATTGGGAGTACCAGGGCCTGGAGCCTGATTCGCTTATGGCAAGCAGTTCAGGAGTACCAGGGCCCAGAGCGGCGGAGCGGAGGAGCGGAGGAGCGGAGGAGCGGAGGAGCGGAGGAGCGGAGGAGCGTAGGGGCGGATGAGTGGAGGAGTGGAGGTGCGGAGGAGAGCGGAAGCCCGGCCCACATTTCGCCTGAGTCCCGCGGATTGGGAGTACCAGGGCCTGGAGCCTGATTCGCTTATGGCAAGCAGTTCAGGAGTACCAGGGCCCAGAGCGGAGGAGCAGAGGAGCGGAGGAGCGGAGGAGCGGAGGAGCGGAGGAGCGGAGGAGCGGAGGAGCGGAGGAGAGCGGAAGCCCGGCCGACAATTCGCCTTAGTCCAGCGGAGAGGGAGTACCAGGGCCTGGAGCCTGATTCGCTTATGTCCAGCAGTTAGGGGGAGTACCAGGGCCAGGAGCGGAGGAGCGGAGGAGCGGATGGGCAGAAGAACGTTTAAGCGGTGGAGCGGAGGGGCGGACGAGCGGAGGAGAGCGGAATCCGGCCGACATCTCGCCTGAGTCCCGCGGAAAGGGAGTACCAGGGGCTGGAGCCTGATTCGCTTATGGCAAGCAGTTCAGGAGAACCGGGCCCAGAGCGGAGGAGCGGAGGAGCGGAGGAGCGGAGGAGCGGAGGAGAGCGGAAGCCCGGCCAACAATTCGCCTAAGTCCCGCGGAGAGGGAGTACCAGGGCCAGGAGCCTGATTCGCTATGTCCAGCAGTTCAGGAGTACCAGGGCCGGAGCGGAGAAACGGAGGAGCGGAGGAGCGGAGGAGCGGAGGAGCGGATAAGCGGATGAGCTGAGGAGAGCGGAAGCCCGGCCGGCAATTTGCCTGAGTCCCGCGGAGAGGGAGTACCAGGTCCTGGAACCTGATTCGCTTATGTCCAGCAGTTCAGGAGTACCAGGGCCAGGAGCGGAGGAGCGGAGGAGCAGATGAGCAGAAGAACGTTTAAGCGGTGGAGCGGAGGAGCGGATGAGCGGAGGAGAGCGGAATCCGGCCGACATCTCGCCTGAGTCCCGCGGAAAGGGAGTCCCAGGGCCTGGAGCCTGATTCGCTTATGGCAAGCAGTTCAGGAGAACCGGGCCCAGAGCGGAGGAGCGGAGGAGCGGAGGAGCGGAGGAGCGGAGGAGCGGAGGAGCGGAGGAGCGGAGGAGAGCGGAAGCCCGGCCGACAATTCGCCTTAGTCCAGCGGAGAGGGAGTACCAGGGCCTGGAGCCTGATTCGCTTATGTCCAGCAGTTAGGGGGAGTACCAGGGCCAGGAGCGGAGGAGCGGAGGAGCGGATGGGCAGAAGAACGTTTAAGCGGTGGAGCGGAGGGGCGGACGAGCGGAGGAGAGCGGAATCCGGCCGACATCTCGCCTGAGTCCCGCGGAAAGGGAGTACCAGGGGCTGGAGCCTGATTCGCTTATGGCAAGCAGTTCAGGAGAACCGGGCCCAGAGCGGAGGAGCGGAGGAGCGGAGGAGCGGAGGAGAGCGGAAGCCCGGCCAACAATTCGCCTAAGTCCCGCGGAGAGGGAGTACCAGGGCCAGGAGCCTGATTCGCTATGTCCAGCAGTTCAGGAGTACCAGGGCCGGAGCGGAGAAACGGAGGAGCGGAGGAGCGGATAAGCGGATGAGCTGAGGAGAGCGGAAGCCCGGCCGGCAATTTGCCTGAGTCCCGCGGAGAGGGAGTACCAGGTCCTGGAACCTGATTCGCTTATGTCCAGCAGTTCAGGAGTACCAGGGCCAGGAGCGGAGGAGCGGAGGAGCAGATGAGCAGAAGAACGTTTAAGCGGTGGAGCGGAGGAGCGGATGAGCGGAGGAGAGCGGAATCCGGCCGACATCTCGCCTGAGTCCCGCGGAAAGGGAGTCCCAGGGCCTGGAGCCTGATTCGCTTATGGCAAGCAGTTCAGGAGAACCGGGCCCAGAGCGGAGGAATGGAGGAGCGGAGGAGCGGAGGAGCGGAGGAGCGGAGGAGAGCGGAAGCCCGGCCAACAATTCGCCTAAGTCCCGCGGAGAGGGAGTACCAGGGCCTGGAGCCTGATTCGCTATGTCCAGCAGTTCAGGAGTACCAGGGCCGGAGCGGAGGAGCGGAGGAGCGGAGGAGCGGAGGAGCGGAGGAGCGGAGGAGCGGAGGAGCGGATAAGCGGATAAGCGGATGAGCTGAAGAGAGCGGAAGCCCGGCCCACATTTCGCCTGAGTCCCGCGGATTGGGAGTACCAGGGCCTGGAGCCTGATTCGCTTATGGCAAGCAGTTCAGGAGTACCAGGGCCCAGAGCGGAGGAGCAGAGGAGCGGAGGAGCGGAGGAGCGGAGGAGCGGAGGAGCGGAGGAGCGGAGGAGCGGAGGAGAGCGGAAGCCCGGCCGACAATTCGCCTTAGTCCAGCGGAGAGGGAGTACCAGGGCCTGGAGCCTGATTCGCTTATGTCCAGCAGTTAGGGGGAGTACCAGGGCCAGGAGCGGAGGAGCGGAGGAGCGGATGGGCAGAAGAACGTTTAAGCGGTGGAGCGGAGGGGCGGACGAGCGGAGGAGAGCGGAATCCGGCCGACATCTCGCCTGAGTCCCGCGGAAAGGGAGTACCAGGGGCTGGAGCCTGATTCGCTTATGGCAAGCAGTTCAGGAGAACCGGGCCCAGAGCGGAGGAGCGGAGGAGCGGAGGAGCGGAGGAGAGCGGAAGCCCGGCCAACAATTCGCCTAAGTCCCGCGGAGAGGGAGTACCAGGGCCAGGAGCCTGATTCGCTATGTCCAGCAGTTCAGGAGTACCAGGGCCGGAGCGGAGAAACGGAGGAGCGGAGGAGCGGAGGAGCGGAGGAGCGGATAAGCGGATGAGCTGAGGAGAGCGGAAGCCCGGCCGGCAATTTGCCTGAGTCCCGCGGAGAGGGAGTACCAGGTCCTGGAACCTGATTCGCTTATGTCCAGCAGTTCAGGAGTACCAGGGCCAGGAGCGGAGGAGCGGAGGAGCAGATGAGCAGAAGAACGTTTAAGCGGTGGAGCAGAGGAGCGGATGAGCGGAGGAGAGCGGAATCCGGCCGACATCTCGCCTGAGTCCCGCGGAAAGGGAGTCCCAGGGCTTGGAGCCTGATTCGCTTATGGCAAGCAGTTCAGGAGAACCGGGCCCAGAGCGGAGGAGCGGAGGAGCGGAGGAGCGGAGGAGCGGAGGAGCGGAGGAGCGGAGGAGAGCGGAAGCCCGGCCAACAATTCGCCTAAGTCCCGCGGAGAGGGAGTACCAGGGCCTGGAGCCTGATTCGCTATGTCCAGCAGTTCAGGAGTACCAGGGCCGGAGCGGAGGAGCGGAGGAGCGGAGGAGCGGAGGAGCGGAGGAGCGGAGGAGCGGAGGAGCGGAGGAGCGGATAAGCGGAGGAGCGGAGGAGCGGAAGCCCGGCCGGCAATTCGCCTTAGTCCCGCGGAGAGGGAGTACCAGGTCCTGGAGCCATATTCGCTTATGTCCAGCAGTTCAGGAGTACTAGGGCCAGGAGCGGAGGAGCGGATGAGCAAAATAACGTTTAAGCGGTGGAGCGGAGGAGCGGATGAGCGGAGGAGAGCGGAATCCGGCCGACAATTCGCCTGAGTCCCGCGGAAAGGGAGTACCAGGGCCAGAAGCGTGATTTAATGATGTTCAGCAATTCAGGAGTACCAGGCCGAGGTGCGGAGGAGCGGAGGGGCGGATGAGTGGAGGAGCGGAGGTGGGGAGGAGAGCGGAAGACCGGCCCACATTTCGCCTGAGTCCCGCGGATTGGGAGTACCAGGGCCTGGAGCCTGATTCGCTTATGGCAAGCAGTTCAGGAGAACCGGGCCCAGAGCGGAGGAGCGGAGGAGCGGAGGAGCGGAGGAGAGCGGAAGCCCGGCCAACAATTCGCCTAAGTCCCGCGGAGAGGGAGTACCAGGGCCAGGAGCCTGATTCGCTATGTCCAGCAGTTCAGGAGTACCAGGGCCGGAGCGGAGAAACGGAGGAGCGGAGGAGCGGAGGAGCGGAGGAGCGGATAAGCGGATGAGCTGAGGAGAGCGGAAGCCCGGCCGGCAATTTGCCTGAGTCCCGCGGAGAGGGAGTACCAGGTCCTGGAACCTGATTCGCTTATGTCCAGCAGTTCAGGAGTACCAGGCCGAGGTGCGGAGGAGCGGAGGGGCGGATGAGTGGAGGAGCGGAGGTGGGGAGGAGAGCGGAAGACCGGCCCACATTTCCCCTGAGTCCCGCGGATTGGGAGTACCAGGGCCTGGAGCCTGATTCGCTTATGGCAAGCAGTTCAGGAGAACCGGGCCCAGAGCGGAGGAGCGGAGGAGCGGAGGAGCGGAGGAGAGCGGAAGCCCGGCCAACAATTCGCCTAAGTCCCGCGGAGAGGGAGTACCAGGGCCAGGAGCCTGATTCGCTATGTCCAGCAGTTCAGGAGTACCAGGGCCGGAGCGGAGAAACGGAGGAGCGGAGGAGCGGAGGAGCGGAGGAGCGGATAAGCGGATGAGCTGAGGAGAGCGGAAGCCCGGCCGGCAATTTGCCTGAGTCCCGCGGAGAGGGAGTACCAGGTCCTGGAACCTGATTCGCTTATGTCCAGCAGTTCAGGAGTACCAGGGCCAGGAGCGGAGGAGCGGAGGAGCAGATGAGCAGAAGAACGTTTAAGCGGAGGAGCGGATGAGCGGAGGAGAGCGGAATCCGGCCGACATCTCGCCTGAGTCCCGCGGAAAGGGAGTCCCAGGGCCTGGAGCCTGATTCGCTTATGGCAAGCAGTTCAGGAGAACCGGGCCCAGAGCGGAGGAGCGGAGGAGCGGAGGAGCGGAGGAGCGGAGGAGCGGAGGAGAGCGGAAGCCCGGCCAACAATTCGCCTAAGTCCCGCGGAGAGGGAGTACCAGGGCCTGGAGCCTGATTCGCTATGTCCAGCAGTTCAGGAGTACCAGGGCCGGAGCGGAGGAGCGGAGGAGCGGAGGAGCGGAGGAGCGGAGGAGCGGAGGAGCGGAGGAGCGGAGGAGCGGAGGAGCGGATAAGCGGATGAGCTGAGGAGAGCGGAAGCCCGGCCGGCAATTCGCCTTAGTCCCGCGGAGAGGGAGTACCAGGTCCTGGAGCCTGATTCGCTTATGTCCAGCAGTTCAGGAGTACTAGGGCCAGGAGCGGAGGAGCGGAGGAGCGGATGAGCAAAATAACGTTTAAGCGGTGGAGCGGAGGAGCGGATGAGCGGAGGACAGCGGAATCCGGCCGACAATTCGCCTTAGTCCCGCGGAAAGGGAGTACCAGGGCCAGAAGCGTGATTTAATGATGTTCAGCAATTCAGGAGTACCAGGCCGAGGTGCGGAGGAGCGGAGGGGCGGATGAGTGGAGGAGCGGAGGTGGGGAGGAGAGCGGAAGACCGGCCCACATTTCGCCTGAGTCCCGCGGATTGGGAGTACCAGGGCCTGGAGCCTGATTCGCTTATGGCAAGCAGTTCAGGAGTACCAGGGCCCAGAGCGGCGGAGCGGAGGAGCGGAGGAGCGGAGGAGCGGAGGAGCGGAGGAGCGTAGGGGCGGATGAGTGGAGGAGTGGAGGTGCGGAGGAGAGCGGAAGCCCGGCCCACATTTCGCCTGAGTCCCGCGGATTGGGAGTACCAGGGCCTGGAGCCTGATTCGCTTATGGCAAGCAGTTCAGGAGTACCAGGGCCCAGAGCGGAGGAGCAGAGGAGCGGAGGAGCGGAGGAGCGGAGGAGCGGAGGAGCGGAGGAGCGGAGGAGCGGAGGAGAGCGGAAGCCCGGCCGACAATTCGCCTTAGTCCAGCGGAGAGGGAGTACCAGGGCCTGGAGCCTGATTCGCTTATGTCCAGCAGTTAGGGGGAGTACCAGGGCCAGGAGCGGAGGAGCGGAGGAGCGGATGGGCAGAAGAACGTTTAAGCGGTGGAGCGGAGGGGCGGACGAGCGGAGGAGAGCGGAATCCGGCCGACATCTCGCCTGAGTCCCGCGGAAAGGGAGTACCAGGGGCTGGAGCCTGATTCGCTTATGGCAAGCAGTTCAGGAGAACCGGGCCCAGAGCGGAGGAGCGGAGGAGCGGAGGAGCGGAGGAGCGGAGGAGAGCGGAAGCCCGGCCAACAATTCGCCTAAGTCCCGCGGAGAGGGAGTACCAGGGCCAGGAGCCTGATTCGCTATGTCCAGCAGTTCAGGAGTACCAGGGCCGGAGCGGAGAAACGGAGGAGCGGAGGAGCGGAGGAGCGGAGGAGCGGATAAGCGGATGAGCTGAGGAGAGCGGAAGCCCGGCCGGCAATTTGCCTGAGTCCCGCGGAGAGGGAGTACCAGGTCCTGGAACCTGATTCGCTTATGTCCAGCAGTTCAGGAGTACCAGGGCCAGGAGCGGAGGAGCGGAGGAGCAGATGAGCAGAAGAACGTTTAAGCGGTGGAGCAGAGGAGCGGATGAGCGGAGGAGAGCGGAATCCGGCCGACATCTCGCCTGAGTCCCGCGGAAAGGGAGTCCCAGGGCTTGGAGCCTGATTCGCTTATGGCAAGCAGTTCAGGAGAACCGGGCCCAGAGCGGAGGAGCGGAGGAGCGGAGGAGCGGAGGAGCGGAGGAGCGGAGGAGCGGAGGAGAGCGGAAGCCCGGCCAACAATTCGCCTAAGTCCCGCGGAGAGGGAGTACCAGGGCCTGGAGCCTGATTCGCTATGTCCAGCAGTTCAGGAGTACCAGGGCCGGAGCGGAGGAGCGGAGGAGCGGAGGAGCGGAGGAGCGGAGGAGCGGAGGAGCGGAGGAGCGGAGGAGCGGATAAGCGGAGGAGCGGAGGAGCGGAAGCCCGGCCGGCAATTCGCCTTAGTCCCGCGGAGAGGGAGTACCAGGTCCTGGAGCCATATTCGCTTATGTCCAGCAGTTCAGGAGTACTAGGGCCAGGAGCGGAGGAGCGGATGAGCAAAATAACGTTTAAGCGGTGGAGCGGAGGAGCGGATGAGCGGAGGAGAGCGGAATCCGGCCGACAATTCGCCTGAGTCCCGCGGAAAGGGAGTACCAGGGCCAGAAGCGTGATTTAATGATGTTCAGCAATTCAGGAGTACCAGGCCGAGGTGCGGAGGAGCGGAGGGGCGGATGAGTGGAGGAGCGGAGGTGGGGAGGAGAGCGGAAGACCGGCCCACATTTCGCCTGAGTCCCGCGGATTGGGAGTACCAGGGCCTGGAGCCTGATTCGCTTATGGCAAGCAGTTCAGGAGAACCGGGCCCAGAGCGGAGGAGCGGAGGAGCGGAGGAGCGGAGGAGAGCGGAAGCCCGGCCAACAATTCGCCTAAGTCCCGCGGAGAGGGAGTACCAGGGCCAGGAGCCTGATTCGCTATGTCCAGCAGTTCAGGAGTACCAGGGCCGGAGCGGAGAAACGGAGGAGCGGAGGAGCGGAGGAGCGGAGGAGCGGATAAGCGGATGAGCTGAGGAGAGCGGAAGCCCGGCCGGCAATTTGCCTGAGTCCCGCGGAGAGGGAGTACCAGGTCCTGGAACCTGATTCGCTTATGTCCAGCAGTTCAGGAGTACCAGGCCGAGGTGCGGAGGAGCGGAGGGGCGGATGAGTGGAGGAGCGGAGGTGGGGAGGAGAGCGGAAGACCGGCCCACATTTCCCCTGAGTCCCGCGGATTGGGAGTACCAGGGCCTGGAGCCTGATTCGCTTATGGCAAGCAGTTCAGGAGAACCGGGCCCAGAGCGGAGGAGCGGAGGAGCGGAGGAGCGGAGGAGAGCGGAAGCCCGGCCAACAATTCGCCTAAGTCCCGCGGAGAGGGAGTACCAGGGCCAGGAGCCTGATTCGCTATGTCCAGCAGTTCAGGAGTACCAGGGCCGGAGCGGAGAAACGGAGGAGCGGAGGAGCGGAGGAGCGGAGGAGCGGATAAGCGGATGAGCTGAGGAGAGCGGAAGCCCGGCCGGCAATTTGCCTGAGTCCCGCGGAGAGGGAGTACCAGGTCCTGGAACCTGATTCGCTTATGTCCAGCAGTTCAGGAGTACCAGGGCCAGGAGCGGAGGAGCGGAGGAGCAGATGAGCAGAAGAACGTTTAAGCGGAGGAGCGGATGAGCGGAGGAGAGCGGAATCCGGCCGACATCTCGCCTGAGTCCCGCGGAAAGGGAGTCCCAGGGCCTGGAGCCTGATTCGCTTATGGCAAGCAGTTCAGGAGAACCGGGCCCAGAGCGGAGGAGCGGAGGAGCGGAGGAGCGGAGGAGCGGAGGAGCGGAGGAGAGCGGAAGCCCGGCCAACAATTCGCCTAAGTCCCGCGGAGAGGGAGTACCAGGGCCTGGAGCCTGATTCGCTATGTCCAGCAGTTCAGGAGTACCAGGGCCGGAGCGGAGGAGCGGAGGAGCGGAGGAGCGGAGGAGCGGAGGAGCGGAGGAGCGGAGGAGCGGAGGAGCGGAGGAGCGGATAAGCGGATGAGCTGAGGAGAGCGGAAGCCCGGCCGGCAATTCGCCTTAGTCCCGCGGAGAGGGAGTACCAGGTCCTGGAGCCTGATTCGCTTATGTCCAGCAGTTCAGGAGTACTAGGGCCAGGAGCGGAGGAGCGGAGGAGCGGATGAGCAAAATAACGTTTAAGCGGTGGAGCGGAGGAGCGGATGAGCGGAGGACAGCGGAATCCGGCCGACAATTCGCCTTAGTCCCGCGGAAAGGGAGTACCAGGGCCAGAAGCGTGATTTAATGATGTTCAGCAATTCAGGAGTACCAGGCCGAGGTGCGGAGGAGCGGAGGGGCGGATGAGTGGAGGAGCGGAGGTGGGGAGGAGAGCGGAAGACCGGCCCACATTTCGCCTGAGTCCCGCGGATTGGGAGTACCAGGGCCTGGAGCCTGATTCGCTTATGGCAAGCAGTTCAGGAGTACCAGGGCCCAGAGCGGCGGAGCGGAGGAGCGGAGGAGCGGAGGAGCGGAGGAGCGGAGGAGCGTAGGGGCGGATGAGTGGAGGAGTGGAGGTGCGGAGGAGAGCGGAAGCCCGGCCCACATTTCGCCTGAGTCCCGCGGATTGGGAGTACCAGGGCCTGGAGCCTGATTCGCTTATGGCAAGCAGTTCAGGAGTACCAGGGCCCAGAGCGGAGGAGCAGAGGAGCGGAGGAGCGGAGGAGCGGAGGAGCGGAGGAGCGGAGGAGCGGAGGAGCGGAGGAGAGCGGAAGCCCGGCCGACAATTCGCCTTAGTCCAGCGGAGAGGGAGTACCAGGGCCTGGAGCCTGATTCGCTTATGTCCAGCAGTTAGGGGGAGTACCAGGGCCAGGAGCGGAGGAGCGGAGGAGCGGATGGGCAGAAGAACGTTTAAGCGGTGGAGCGGAGGGGCGGACGAGCGGAGGAGAGCGGAATCCGGCCGACATCTCGCCTGAGTCCCGCGGAAAGGGAGTACCAGGGGCTGGAGCCTGATTCGCTTATGGCAAGCAGTTCAGGAGAACCGGGCCCAGAGCGGAGGAGCGGAGGAGCGGAGGAGCGGAGGAGCGGAGGAGAGCGGAAGCCCGGCCAACAATTCGCCTAAGTCCCGCGGAGAGGGAGTACCAGGGCCAGGAGCCTGATTCGCTATGTCCAGCAGTTCAGGAGTACCAGGGCCGGAGCGGAGAAACGGAGGAGCGGAGGAGCGGAGGAGCGGAGGAGCGGATAAGCGGATGAGCTGAGGAGAGCGGAAGCCCGGCCGGCAATTTGCCTGAGTCCCGCGGAGAGGGAGTACCAGGTCCTGGAACCTGATTCGCTTATGTCCAGCAGTTCAGGAGTACCAGGGCCAGGAGCGGAGGAGCGGAGGAGCAGATGAGCAGAAGAACGTTTAAGCGGTGGAGCGGAGGAGCGGATGAGCGGAGGAGAGCGGAATCCGGCCGACATCTCGCCTGAGTCCCGCGGAAAGGGAGTCCCAGGGCCTGGAGCCTGATTCGCTTATGGCAAGCAGTTCAGGAGAACCGGGCCCAGAGCGGAGGAGCGGAGGAGCGGAGGAGCGGAGGAGCGGAGGAGCGGAGGAGCGGAGGAGCGGAGGAGAGCGGAAGCCCGGCCGACAATTCGCCTTAGTCCAGCGGAGAGGGAGTACCAGGGCCTGGAGCCTGATTCGCTTATGTCCAGCAGTTAGGGGGAGTACCAGGGCCAGGAGCGGAGGAGCGGAGGAGCGGATGGGCAGAAGAACGTTTAAGCGGTGGAGCGGAGGGGCGGACGAGCGGAGGAGAGCGGAATCCGGCCGACATCTCGCCTGAGTCCCGCGGAAAGGGAGTACCAGGGGCTGGAGCCTGATTCGCTTATGGCAAGCAGTTCAGGAGAACCGGGCCCAGAGCGGAGGAGCGGAGGAGCGGAGGAGCGGAGGAGAGCGGAAGCCCGGCCAACAATTCGCCTAAGTCCCGCGGAGAGGGAGTACCAGGGCCAGGAGCCTGATTCGCTATGTCCAGCAGTTCAGGAGTACCAGGGCCGGAGCGGAGAAACGGAGGAGCGGAGGAGCGGATAAGCGGATGAGCTGAGGAGAGCGGAAGCCCGGCCGGCAATTTGCCTGAGTCCCGCGGAGAGGGAGTACCAGGTCCTGGAACCTGATTCGCTTATGTCCAGCAGTTCAGGAGTACCAGGGCCAGGAGCGGAGGAGCGGAGGAGCAGATGAGCAGAAGAACGTTTAAGCGGTGGAGCGGAGGAGCGGATGAGCGGAGGAGAGCGGAATCCGGCCGACATCTCGCCTGAGTCCCGCGGAAAGGGAGTCCCAGGGCCTGGAGCCTGATTCGCTTATGGCAAGCAGTTCAGGAGAACCGGGCCCAGAGCGGAGGAATGGAGGAGCGGAGGAGCGGAGGAGCGGAGGAGCGGAGGAGAGCGGAAGCCCGGCCAACAATTCGCCTAAGTCCCGCGGAGAGGGAGTACCAGGGCCTGGAGCCTGATTCGCTATGTCCAGCAGTTCAGGAGTACCAGGGCCGGAGCGGAGGAGCGGAGGAGCGGAGGAGCGGAGGAGCGGAGGAGCGGAGGAGCGGAGGAGCGGATAAGCGGATAAGCGGATGAGCTGAAGAGAGCGGAAGCCCGGCCCACATTTCGCCTGAGTCCCGCGGATTGGGAGTACCAGGGCCTGGAGCCTGATTCGCTTATGGCAAGCAGTTCAGGAGTACCAGGGCCCAGAGCGGAGGAGCAGAGGAGCGGAGGAGCGGAGGAGCGGAGGAGCGGAGGAGCGGAGGAGCGGAGGAGCGGAGGAGAGCGGAAGCCCGGCCGACAATTCGCCTTAGTCCAGCGGAGAGGGAGTACCAGGGCCTGGAGCCTGATTCGCTTATGTCCAGCAGTTAGGGGGAGTACCAGGGCCAGGAGCGGAGGAGCGGAGGAGCGGATGGGCAGAAGAACGTTTAAGCGGTGGAGCGGAGGGGCGGACGAGCGGAGGAGAGCGGAATCCGGCCGACATCTCGCCTGAGTCCCGCGGAAAGGGAGTACCAGGGGCTGGAGCCTGATTCGCTTATGGCAAGCAGTTCAGGAGAACCGGGCCCAGAGCGGAGGAGCGGAGGAGCGGAGGAGCGGAGGAGAGCGGAAGCCCGGCCAACAATTCGCCTAAGTCCCGCGGAGAGGGAGTACCAGGGCCAGGAGCCTGATTCGCTATGTCCAGCAGTTCAGGAGTACCAGGGCCGGAGCGGAGAAACGGAGGAGCGGAGGAGCGGAGGAGCGGAGGAGCGGATAAGCGGATGAGCTGAGGAGAGCGGAAGCCCGGCCGGCAATTTGCCTGAGTCCCGCGGAGAGGGAGTACCAGGTCCTGGAACCTGATTCGCTTATGTCCAGCAGTTCAGGAGTACCAGGGCCAGGAGCGGAGGAGCGGAGGAGCAGATGAGCAGAAGAACGTTTAAGCGGTGGAGCAGAGGAGCGGATGAGCGGAGGAGAGCGGAATCCGGCCGACATCTCGCCTGAGTCCCGCGGAAAGGGAGTCCCAGGGCCTGGAGCCTGATTCGCTTATGGCAAGCAGTTCAGGAGAACCGGGCCCAGAGCGGAGGAGCGGAGGAGCGGAGGAGCGGAGGAGCGGAGGAGCGGAGGAGCGGAGGAGAGCGGAAGCCCGGCCAACAATTCGCCTAAGTCCCGCGGAGAGGGAGTACCAGGGCCTGGAGCCTGATTCGCTATGTCCAGCAGTTCAGGAGTACCAGGGCCGGAGCGGAGGAGCGGAGGAGCGGAGGAGCGGAGGAGCGGAGGAGCGGAGGAGCGGAGGAGCGGAGGAGCGGATAAGCGGAGGAGCGGAGGAGCGGAAGCCCGGCCGGCAATTCGCCTTAGTCCCGCGGAGAGGGAGTACCAGGTCCTGGAGCCATATTCGCTTATGTCCAGCAGTTCAGGAGTACTAGGGCCAGGAGCGGAGGAGCGGAGGAGCGGATGAGCAAAATAACGTTTAAGCGGTGGAGCGGAGGAGCGGATGAGCGGAGGAGAGCGGAATCCGGCCGACAATTCGCCTGAGTCCCGCGGAAAGGGAGTACCAGGGCCAGAAGCGTGATTTAATGATGTTCAGCAATTCAGGAGTACCAGGCCGAGGTGCGGAGGAGCGGAGGGGCGGATGAGTGGAGGAGCGGAGGTGGGGAGGAGAGCGGAAGACCGGCCCACATTTCGCCTGAGTCCCGCGGATTGGGAGTACCAGGGCCTGGAGCCTGATTCGCTTATGGCAAGCAGTTCAGGAGAACCGGGCCCAGAGCGGAGGAGCGGAGGAGCGGAGGAGCGGAGGAGAGCGGAAGCCCGGCCAACAATTCGCCTAAGTCCCGCGGAGAGGGAGTACCAGGGCCAGGAGCCTGATTCGCTATGTCCAGCAGTTCAGGAGTACCAGGGCCGGAGCGGAGAAACGGAGGAGCGGAGGAGCGGAGGAGCGGAGGAGCGGATAAGCGGATGAGCTGAGGAGAGCGGAAGCCCGGCCGGCAATTTGCCTGAGTCCCGCGGAGAGGGAGTACCAGGTCCTGGAACCTGATTCGCTTATGTCCAGCAGTTCAGGAGTACCAGGGCCAGGAGCGGAGGAGCGGAGGAGCAGATGAGCAGAAGAACGTTTAAGCGGAGGAGCGGATGAGCGGAGGAGAGCGGAATCCGGCCGACATCTCGCCTGAGTCCCGCGGAAAGGGAGTCCCAGGGCCTGGAGCCTGATTCGCTTATGGCAAGCAGTTCAGGAGAACCGGGCCCAGAGCGGAGGAGCGGAGGAGCGGAGGAGCGGAGGAGCGGAGGAGCGGAGGAGAGCGGAAGCCCGGCCAACAATTCGCCTAAGTCCCGCGGAGAGGGAGTACCAGGGCCTGGAGCCTGATTCGCTATGTCCAGCAGTTCAGGAGTACCAGGGCCGGAGCGGAGGAGCGGAGGAGCGGAGGAGCGGAGGAGCGGAGGAGCGGAGGAGCGGAGGAGCGGAGGAGCGGAGGAGCGGATAAGCGGATGAGCTGAGGAGAGCGGAAGCCCGGCCGGCAATTCGCCTTAGTCCCGCGGAGAGGGAGTACCAGGTCCTGGAGCCTGATTCGCTTATGTCCAGCAGTTCAGGAGTACTAGGGCCAGGAGCGGAGGAGCGGAGGAGCGGATGAGCAAAATAACGTTTAAGCGGTGGAGCGGAGGAGCGGATGAGCGGAGGAGAGCGGAATCCGGCCGACAATTCGCCTTAGTCCCGCGGAAAGGGAGTACCAGGGCCAGAAGCGTGATTTAATGATGTTCAGCAATTCAGGAGTACCAGGCCGAGGTGCGGAGGAGCGGAGGGGCGGATGAGTGGAGGAGCGGAGGTGGGGAGGAGAGCGGAAGACCGGCCCACATTTCGCCTGAGTCCCGCGGATTGGGAGTACCAGGGCCTGGAGCCTGATTCGCTTATGGCAAGCAGTTCAGGAGTACCAGGGCCCAGAGCGGCGGAGCGGAGGAGCGGAGGAGCGGAGGAGCGGAGGAGCGGAGGAGCGGAGGAGCGGAGGAGCGTAGGGGCGGATGAGTGGAGGAGTGGAGGTGCGGAGGAGAGCGGAAGCCCGGCCCACATTTCGCCTGAGTCCCGCGGATTGGGAGTACCAGGGCCTGGAGCCTGATTCGCTTATGGCAAGCAGTTCAGGAGTACCAGGGCCCAGAGCGGAGGAGCAGAGGAGCGGAGGAGCGGAGGAGCGGAGGAGCGGAGGAGCGGAGGAGCGGAGGAGCGGAGGAGAGCGGAAGCCCGGCCGACAATTCGCCTTAGTCCAGCGGAGAGGGAGTACCAGGGCCTGGAGCCTGATTCGCTTATGTCCAGCAGTTAGGGGGAGTACCAGGGCCAGGAGCGGAGGAGCGGAGGAGCGGATGGGCAGAAGAACGTTTAAGCGGTGGAGCGGAGGGGCGGACGAGCGGAGGAGAGCGGAATCCGGCCGACATCTCGCCTGAGTCCCGCGGAAAGGGAGTACCAGGGGCTGGAGCCTGATTCGCTTATGGCAAGCAGTTCAGGAGAACCGGGCCCAGAGCGGAGGAGCGGAGGAGCGGAGGAGCGGAGGAGCGGAGGAGAGCGGAAGCCCGGCCAACAATTCGCCTAAGTCCCGCGGAGAGGGAGTACCAGGGCCAGGAGCCTGATTCGCTATGTCCAGCAGTTCAGGAGTACCAGGGCCGGAGCGGAGAAACGGAGGAGCGGAGGAGCGGAGGAGCGGATAAGCGGATGAGCTGAGGAGAGCGGAAGCCCGGCCGGCAATTTGCCTGAGTCCCGCGGAGAGGGAGTACCAGGTCCTGGAACCTGATTCGCTTATGTCCAGCAGTTCAGGAGTACCAGGGCCAGGAGCGGAGGAGCGGAGGAGCAGATGAGCAGAAGAACGTTTAAGCGGTGGAGCGGAGGAGCGGATGAGCGGAGGAGAGCGGAATCCGGCCGACATCTCGCCTGAGTCCCGCGGAAAGGGAGTCCCAGGGCCTGGAGCCTGAATCGCTTATGTCCAGCAGTTCAGGAGTACCAGGGACAGGAGCGGATGAGCGGCAGAGCGCATGAGCGGAAGAACGGAGAAGCGGTGGAGCGGAGGAGCAAAGGAGCGGAGGAGCGGAGGAGCGGAGGAGCGGATGAGAGGAGAAGCGGAAGAGAGCGGAAGCCCGGCCGACAATACACCTGAGTCCCGCGGAGAGGGAGTACCAGGGCCTGGAGCCTGATTCACCCAGGTCCAGCAGTTCAGGAGTACCAGGGCCAGTAGCGGATGAGCGGCGGAGTGGATGAGCGGAAGAACGGAGAAGCGGAGGAGCGGAGGAGCGGAGGAGCAGAGGCGCGGAGGAGCGGAGGAGAGCGGAAGCATGGACCACAATATGCCTAAATCCCGGAGAAAGGGAGTACCAGGGCCTGTAGCGTGATTAAATGATGTTCAGCAGTTCAGGAGTACCAGGGCCATTGCGGAGGAGCGGAGGAGCAAAGGAGCGGAGGGGCGGATGAGTGGAGGAGCGGAGGAGAGGGGAAGCACGGTCCACATTTCGCCAGAGTCCCGCGGATTGGGAGTACCAGGGCCTTGAGCAGGTTCACTTATATCCAACGGTCAGGAGTACCAGGAACTTGAGCGGAGGAGCGGAGGAGCGGATGAGAAGAGAAGCGGAGGAGAGCGGAAGCCCGGCCGACAATTCACCTGAGTCCCGCGGAGAGGGAGTACCAGGGCCTGGAGCCTGATTCGCCCAGGTCCAGCAGTTCAGGAGTACCAGGGCCAGCAGCGGATGAGCGGCGGAGCGGATGAGCGGAAGAACGGAGAAGCGGAGGAGCGGAGGAGCGGAGGAGCGGAGGAGCGGAGGAGCGGAAGAGCAGAGGAGCGGAGGAGCGGAGGAGAGCGGAAGCCCGTCCGACAATTCGCCTGAGTCCCGCGGAAGGGGAGTACCAGGGTTTGGAGCCTGAATCGCTTATGTCCAGCAGTTCAGGAGTACCAGGGCCAGGAGCGGAGGAGCGGAGGAGCGGAGGAGCGGAGTACCGGAGGAGCGGAGGAGCGGAGGAGCGGAGGAGCGGAGGAGCGGAGGAGCGGAGAAGCGGAGGAGCGGAGGAGAGGAGGAGCGGAAGAGCGGAGGAGCGGAGGAGTGGAGGAGAGGGGAAGCACGGTCCATATTTCGACAGAGTCCCGCGGATAGGGAGTAACAGGGCTTGGAGCCTGATTCGCTTATGTCCAGCAGTTCTGGAGTACTAAGGCCCGGAGCGGATCAGCGGCGGAGCGGATGAGTGGAAGAACGGAGAAGCGGTGGAGCGGTGGAGCGGAGGAGCGGAGGAGCAGACTTATGTTTCTCTTCTCAAAGGCGGGGAAGCTTTGGGGCAGCAGGACCCCTTAGACTGGCCAATATGAGCCTTCTATGGACATAGCTCTCCCGGACGTATGACCGGGGCTCCCGGACCTCTTGGTACATACTTGTGAATGATTGGATGAGCTAATGTTTGTTTGGTTGTGGATGCTTTTCGGCTAACGCTATTAGCACAGCTATGAAGACTTAAGGTGTGTGTGTGTCTGTGTGTGTGTGTGAGTGTCTTTGTGTGTTTGTGTGAGTGAGGTTGTTTTGGTGGGGGGGGGGGTCGCGGACAGGGAGTACCAGTGCCAAGAGCGGATGAGCTGAGGAGCGGAGGAGGGCAGAAGCCCGGCCCGTGATTCGCTTATGTCAAGCGGTTCGGGAATTCCAGGGCCCAAAGCGGAGGAGCGGTGGAGCTGAGCTGTGTGTGTGTCTTTGTGTGTTTGTGTGTCAGTGTGTTCTTGTGTGTGTATGTGTGAGAGTTTATTTAGGTGGAGGGGGGGAGTACCAGGGCCCATAGCGGAAGAGCGGTGGAGCTGAGAAGCGGAGGAGCGGAGTAGCGGAAGTATTGTTTCTCCACTCAGAGGCGGGGAAGCTTGGGGGCAGCAGAACCCCTTAGATGGGCTAATATGAGCATTCTCCGGACATAGATCCCCCGGACGTATGATTGGAGCTCCCGGACCATTGGGCACACACATGTGAATGAGTGGAAGAGCTAATGTTTGTTTAGTTGTGGATGCGTTTCGGCTAATGCTATTAGCACAGCTATGATGAGTTAAGGTGTGCGTGTATGTGTGTGTGTGTGTGTGTGTGTGTGAGAGTTTGTTTAGGTGGGGGGGGGTCGCGGACAGGGAGTACCAGGGCCTCGAGCGGATGAGCTGAGGAGCAGAGGAGGGCATAAGCCCAGCCCGTGATTCCCTTATATCCAGCGGTTCGGGAGTTCCAGGGCCCAAAGCGGAAAAGCGGAGGAGCGGAGAAGCGGAGGAGTGGAGGAGAGCAGAAGCACCTCTCGCAATTCTCCTGAGTTTGCAGGATCGGGAGTACCAGGGCCAATAGCGGAGGAGCGGAGGTGTTGAGAAGCGGAGAAGCGGAGGAGCGGAGGAGCGATATTATATTTCTCTTCTCAAAGGCGGGGAAGCTTGGGGGCAGCAGGACCCCTTAGACCGGCAAATGTGAGCCTTCTCCGGACATAGATGCCCCGGACGTATGACCGGAGATCCAGGACCTCTGGGCACATACATTTGAATGAGTGGACGAGCTAATGTTTGTTTGGTTGTGGATGCGTTTCGGCTAATGCTATTAGCACAGCTATGATGACTTAAGGTGTGTGTGTGTGTGGGTGTTTGTGTGTTTGTGTGTTTTTGTGTTCTTGTGTGTGTGTGTGTGTGTGTGTGTTTGTGTGTGTTTGTGGATCGGGAGTACCAGGGCCTATAGCGGAGGAGCGGTGGAGCGGAGAAGCGGACCATTGGGCACACACATGTGAATGAGTGGATGAGCTAATGTTTGTTTGGTTGTGGATGCATTTCGGCTAATGCTATTAGCACACCTATCATGACTTAATGTGTGTATGTGTGTCAGTGTGTGTGTGTGTGTGAGTGTCTTTGTGTATGTGTGTGATAGTTTGTTTTGGTAGGGGGGGGGGGGGGGGGTCACGGACAAGGAGTACCAGGGCACACACATGTGAATGAGTGGAGGAGCTAATGTTTGTTTGGTTGTGGATGCGTTTCGGCTAAAGCTATTAGCACAGCTATGAAGACTTAAGGTGTGTGCATGAGTGTATATGTGTGTCTGTGTGTGTGTGAGTGTCTTTGTGTGTGTGAGAGGCTCTTTTGGTGGGGGGGGGGTCGCGGACAGGGAGTACCATAGGGCACACACATGTGAATGAGTGGATGAGCTAATGTTTGTTTGGTTGTGGATGCGTTTCGGCTAATGCTATTAGCACAGCTATGATGAGTTAAGGTGTGTGTGTATGTGTGTGTGTGTGTGTGTTTGTGTGTTTTTGTGTGTGTGTGAGTTATTTTGTGTGAGAGTTTGTTTAGGTGGGGGGGGGAGTACCAGGGCCCATAGTGGAGGAGCGGTGGAGCTGAGAAGCGGAGGAGCGGAGGAGCGGAGGTAATGTTTCTTCTCTCAGAGGCGGGGAAGCTTGGGGGCAGAACCCCTTAGACGGGCTAATGTGAGCATTCTCCGGACATAGATCCCCCGGTCGTATGATTGGAGCTGCCGGACCATTGGGCACACACATGTGAATGAGTGGATGAGCTAATGTTTGTTTGGTTGTGGATGCGTTTCGGCTAATGCTATTAGCACAGCTAAGATGAGTTAAGGTGTGTGTGTGTGTGTGTCTGTGTGTGTGTTCGTGTGTGTGTGTGTGTGTGAGTTTGTTTAGGTGGGGGGGGGGGCGCGGACAGGGAGTACCAGGGCCTCGAGCAGATGAGCTGAGGAGCGGAGGAGGGCAGATGCCCGGCCTTGATTCGCTTATGTCCAGCGGTTCGGGAATTCCAGGGCCAAAAGCGGAGGAGCAGTGGTGCTGAGAAGCGGAGGAGCGGAGGAGCGGAGTAGCAGACGTATAGTTTCTCCTCTCAGAGGCGGGGAAGCTTGGGGGCATCAGAACCCCTTAGACGGGCTAATGTGAGCATTCTCCGGACATAGATCCCCCGAACGTATGATTGGAGCTCCCGGACCATTGGGCACACACATGTGAATGAGTGGATGAGCTAATGTTTGTTTGGTTGTGAATGCGTTTCGGCTAATGCTATTAGCACAGCTATGATGAGTTAAGGTGTGTGTGTGTGTGTGTGTGTGTGTGTGTGTGTCTGTTTGTTTGTTTTTGTGTCTGTGTGAGGGTGGTCATGTGTGTGTGTGTGAGAGTTTGTTTAGGTGGAGGGGGGGGTACCAAGGCCCATCGCGGAAGAGCGGTGGAGCGGAGAAGCGGAGGAATGGAGGAGCGGAGGTCATTTTTCTCTTCTCAAAGGCAGAGGATGGGAAGTTTAGGGGCAGTAGGACGCTTTAGACCAGCCACTGTGAGCCTTCTCCAGATATAGATCCCCCGGACGTATGATTGGAGCTCCCGGACCATTGGGCACACACATGTGAATGAGTGGATGAGCTAATGTTTGTTTGGTAGTGGATGCGTTTCGGCTAATGCTATTAGCACAGCTATGATGAGTTAAGGTGTGTTTGTGTATGTGTGTGTGTGTGTGCGTGTGTGTGTTTGTGTGTTTTTGTGTGTGAGTGAGTGTGTTTAGGTGGGGGGGGGGGTACCAGGGCCCATAGCCGAGGAGCGGTGGAGCTGAGAAGCGGAGGAGCGGAGTAGCGGAGGTATTGTTTCTCCTCTCAGAGGCGGGGAATCTTGGGAGCTATTAGCACAGGTATGATGACTTAAGGTGTGTGTGTGTGTGTGTTTGTTTGTGTGTTTGTGTGTTGTGTGTTCTTGTGTGTGTGTGTGTGTGTGTGTTTGTGTGTGCGTTTGTGTATATGTGTGTGACAATTTGTTTAGGTGGGGGGGGGCGCGGACAGGGGGTAGCTGGGCCTGGAGCGGATGAGCTGTGGAGCGGATGGAGGGCAAAGGCACGTCCCATAATTCTCCTGAGTCCGGCGGATCGGGAGTACCAGGGCCCATAGCGGAGGAGCGGAGGAGCGGTGGAGCGGAGAAGCGAACCATTGGGCACACACATGTGAATGAGTGGATGAGCTAATGTTTGTTTGGTTGTGGATGCATTTCGGCTAATGCTATTAGCACAACTATGATGACTTAATGTGTGTATGTGTGTCAGTGTGTGTGTGTGTGTGTGAGTGTCTTTGTGTATGTGTGTGATAGTTTGTTTTGGTGGGGGGGGGGGTCGCGGACACGGAGTACCAGGGCACACACATGTGAATGAGTGGATGAGCTAATGTTTGTTTGGTTGTGGATGCGTTTCGGCTAAAGCTATTAGCACAGCTATGATGAGTTAAGGTGTGTGTGTATGTGTGTGTGTGTGTGTTTGTGTGTTTTTGTGTGTGTGTGAGTGATTTTTTGTGAGAGTTTGTTTAGGTGGGGGGGGGGGAGTACCAGGGCCCATAGCGGAGGAGCGGTGGAGCTGAGAAGCGGAGGAGCAGAGGAGCGAAGGTAATGTTTCTTCTCTCAGAGGCGGGGAAGCTTGGGGGCAGAAGAACCCCTTAGACGGGCTAATGCTCACATTCTCCGGACATAGATCCCCCGGACGTATGATTGGAGCTCCCGGACCATTGGGCACACACATGTGAATGAGTGGATGAGCTAATGTTTGTTTGGTCGTGGATGCGTTTCGGCTAATGCTATTAGCACAGCTATGATGAGTTAAGGTGTGTTTGTGTGTGTGTTTGTGTGTGTGTATGTGTGTGTGTGTGCGTGTGTGTGTTTGTGTGTTTTTGTGTGTGTGTGAGTGTGTTTAGGTGGGGGGGTTACCAGGGCCCATAGCGGAGGAGCGGTGGAGCTGAGAAGCGGAGTAGCGGAGGTATTGTTTCTCCTCTCAGAGGCGGGGAAGCTTGGGAGCTATTAGCACAGGTATGATGACTTAAGGTGTGTGTGTGTGTGTGTGTTTGTGTGTTTGTGTGTTCTTGTGTGTTTGTGTGTTCTTGTGTGTGTGTGTGTGTGTGTTTGTGTGTGCGATTGTGTATATGTGTGTGACAGTTTGTTTAGGTGGGGGGGGGGGCGCGGACAGGGGGTAGCTGGGCCTGGAGCGGATGAGCTGTGGAGCGGATGGAGGGCAGAAGCACGTCCCATTCAGCCGCCGGCAACCATAAAAACCTATCTTTAACTTAAAAACAAACAAAAATGTGCAATATCTCATTTCTGTGCAATATTCAGAAACTGTGCAATATTTCATCTCATAACAGCTACATTGTGCAATATTTCATCTCATCTCATAACAGCTACACTATAATGTTCCCTTCTATCATACTATTGCGCACTCCTTACCCCACTTGTTACTAAGACACTTATAGTTTTATCAGTGCTTACTAAGACACTCTATAGTTTCACTGAAACACTTTATAGTTTATAGTTTATTTTTATTTATAATTCTGCCTTTCTTTTATTATTTATTACTGTTATATTTTCTGTAACTCTGGCACTGCAATTTCCTTCGGGATTAATAAAGTTGTTCTGATTCTTATTCTTAATTCTCCTGAGTCCGGCGGATCGGGAGTACCAGGGCCCATAGTGGAGGAGCGGTGGAGCGGAGAAGCGGACCATTGGGCACACACATGTGAATGAGTGGATGAGCTAATGTTTGTTTGGTTGTGGATGCGTTCGGCTAATGCTACTAGCACAGCTATGATGACTTAATGTGTGTGTGTGTGTTGGTGTGTGTGTGTGTGTGTGTGTGTGTGTGTGTGTGTGTGTGTGTGTGTGTGTGTGCGTGTGTTTATGTGTGTGTGAGAGTTTGTTTTGGTGGGTGGGTGGGGGGGGGGTTCCCGCGGACTGGGAGTACCTGGGCCACGAGCGGATGAGCTGAGGAGCGGAGGAGGGCAGATGCCCGGCCTTGATTCGCTTATGTCCAGCGGTTCGGGAGTTCCAGGGCCCAAAGCGGAGGAGCGGAGGACAGCAAAAGCCCTGTCCGCAATTCACCTGAGTCTGGCGGATCGGTAGTGCCTGGTTCCGCAGCGGAGGAGCGGAGGAGCTGAGAAGCGGAGGAGCGGAGGAGATGTTTCTCTTCTCAGAGGCGGCGAGGGGGGGGGGGGGAGCAGGACCCCTTACCCTTATCCCCCGGACGTTTGAGTGGAGCTCCCGGACTTCCGGGCACGCACATGCGAATGACTGGATGACCGGGAGTGCCAGGGCCTGGAGCGGATGAGCAGAGGAGAGGCGGAGGGCAGAAGCCCGGCCCAGTTCGGGAGTTCCAGGGTCCAAAGCGGGGGAGCGAAGAAGCGGAGGAGAGCAGAAGAGCAGAAGACTGGCCCGGAATTCACCGAAGTCCCGCAGATCGGGAGTTCCAGGGCCCGGAGCGGAAGAGCGGAGGAGCGGAGGAGCGGAGCAAAGCGGAAGCCCGTCTTAACAACAAGGAAATTACAGATGAGGCTATAATTTCCACAGAAATCTTTAAATTCTATAGCCACCTATACACTTCGACATTATCAAAAAGCGATTGTGACTCCTTTCCAACAAATATTCCTCAATATATCCCAAAAATAAACAACAACAAACAACATATGTTTGTTTTGTATATGTTTATATATAAACAACAAAAAATATACAGTTTGATGTCCGAGATTCCTTGTGAATCGCCAACTTAATTACATGTTGTATTCCCCTTGCAATCTTTTTTCGTTTTAATTTTTTATTTTGTCTATCTATTGATTTAATTATTTCCTTTTAATTTCTTTTTTTGTCTAGCATTGTAAATTTCTCACAAACCGTTAACACTATTAACTTCTGATTACATACAGACCGAATGTCCTTATGTCCATTGCTTCCTCATGCCTGGTTGTTTCATTGACATTCAGTTCTACCTTGCCATGTTTATTTGTACATTTGTATATTTGTGTGTACTATTTATGTTCAATTAAAAAAAAAAAAAAAAGAATGAGAGGCTGAGAAAATCTCCATGTCTCTCTCTCTCCCCCCCTTAATGTCCCCCCCCCCCTCTTCCTCACGGCGGCCGACGCAATGTGATTCTCGCCGTTGTTGTGGAAGTAGGGTAAAGGATTCCCCGCGTCGGTGCGAGCGATGCGTTTCAAGGCGTATTGCATGTGTGTATGGAGGGGGGGGGTCTACAGGATACCGCAGGCCGGCAATGGTGCACCTTCTCCGGACATCGATCCCCGAAACGTCGGCGTGGAGCTCCCGGAGCAGCCGGCGTGTACATGTGAATGAATGGAGGAGCTAATGTGTGTTTGGGGGGTGGTGGTGGTGGTGGTGGTGGTGTGTGGGGGGGGGCGTTTCGGCTAATGCTATCAGCACAGCTATGATTATCCCCAGAACGTTGAGAACGAGCTCCCGGAACTCCAGACATGCGTATATAAAAGAGTGGAATTAAGGCGTGTGTGTGTGTGTGTGTGTCTGTGTGTGTGTGTGTGTGTGTGTCGGACAGAAATAATGTTGGGGACAGAAATTGTTATTAGCCAGCTGGCAGATGACACAACCTTAGTTTTGAAAAATGAACATCAAGTCCCAATAAGTGTTGAAAAAATTAAAACATTCTCCCGGAGCAGCCGGCGTGGACATGTGAATGAATGGAGGAGCTAATGTGTGTGTGGTGGTGGTGGGGGGGGGGGCGTTTCGGCTTGACGGGAAAGATACCAAATGTGTCACAAATGCAAAAGTTTGGTGCTGTGTGCTATGCATACAAGCACAACAAAAAGAAACTTGACTCAAGAGGTGAGAAGGGAGTTTTCATTGGATATGCCAAAAATAGTCCAGCTTATTTTGTATATTATCCAAATAGTGAAAGAGTACTAAAACAGACTGCTAAAATTTGTGTCGAACCCATCTCCAGAGCAACAAACCCAGACAGAGATGAGCTCAGACCAGGATGATGATGATGATGATGATGATGATGATGATGATGATGATGATGATGATGATGATGATCAGTTAGACATTTAAAGAGGCAAGGAGTTCCCTCAATGCTGACAAGTGGATGAAATCTATGGACGAAGAGATGGAGTAATTGAGAGAGAAGAACACTTTTACCCTAACACAGCTACCCCAAGGCAAGTGTGCAGTGGGGGTGGGGGTAGGGGGTGGGGGGCGTAAGCGCTAAAAAGAAATGAAGATGGCACAAACAAATATAAAGCTCGGTATGTTGCTAAGGGCTACAGTCAAAAGTATGGCACGGATTTCGAGGAAACATTTTCTCCAACAGCAAATATGACAAGTGTGAGGGTGTTTATGCAGAAATCAGTTCCGGAAAATTTGTTCTTACACCAAATGGATGTAAAGACAGCCTATCTTCATGCACCCATAGATTGTGAGCTCTGTGTAGAACAACCAGAAGGGTATGAAGTGACAAATAAAAAACAGAAGCTGGTGTGTAAACTTAAAAAGTCACTATACGTCCCTGAACAAGCCGGTCGTCATTGGGATCTGATGCTCCATTCTTACTTGATTGACAATGACTTTATTCAGAATGAAGCAGATCATTGTGTTTATGTCAAAGAAAACCAAAATGACAAGGTCATCATCATAATATGGGTAGATGATTTAATCATAGCTGCGAGTGATGAGGAAGTAATGAAAGAGGTGAAAATCATGCTTACAGCTAGATTTAAAATGAAGGACATGGGCAAAGTGATCAAAATCAATACCCAGAAAATATGTCAGTCAGAAGAGTGTGTTAAGATGTCACAAAGAAAATATGTGGAAAGGTAGCCCTACAGTATTGTCCAACACAAGAGATGCCGGCACATGTTATGACAAAGCCTGCATCACAGTTTAAGTTGTTGAATTTTTCAAAGTTGTTGTTTGTTGTTTGGGTCATGAGTATTTTATTTTGATGTAAATGGGCAAAGATACCAATAATATGAGAGCAAGTGGGGGCGTTGTTAACTGAGAAATATGCTCTCAATTATTTTCCGTTTTATTTCCAAGGGCCAGTCTCAGCTTCCGGTCAACAGGATCCCGCAGACCGGCCAAGGTGCACCTTCTTCGGACACGGATCCCTGTGACGTCGGCGTGAAGCTCCGGGAGCACCAGACATGCACATATGAATAAGCGAAGGAGTCAACTCCATAAGTCCTCCACTCACGGCCTCGGTGTCACTGAATCGAGCAATTTGGTTTTTAATGTTTAAAAATCGGCTTAACATTGAGGTCGAAAACACAGCGGTATCGTTAAAATACAGTAACAGGGTGATAACATCCATGTAAGAAGTGGAGGGGGATTTATTGCACTCACGGCCCCACTCGTTTATTCCTCTCATACACAGCAGCCAGATCACCTGCTGGAGCTCCAAGCGCTGTGCACAGTCGGATGCCGCCATCTAGCGGACATAAAATGTAAGGAAGCGGAGGGAGAAAGCCATCCGGTGTTCCCCGAGTAGCGGCGACGAACGAGTTTAGAGCCGTGGAGAAGGTTTGCTTACCCCCCAACCTCTCTTTCTTACTTCTTCTTCTTCTTCTTCTTCTTCTTCTTCTTCTTCTTCTTCTTCTTCTTCTTCTTCTTCTTCTTCTTCTTCTTCTTCTTCTTCCCCTTCTTCTTCTTCTTCTTCTTCTTCTTCTTCTTCTTCTTCTTCTTCTTCTTCTTCTTCTTCTTCTTCTTCTTCTTCTTCTTCTTCTTCTTCTTCTTCTTCTTCTTCTTTTGTCTTTTCCCGTCAGGTGTGGCCACAGCGAGTCAACTTTCTCCATCTAACCCTATTCTCCGTATCCTCCTCTCTCACACCAACTACCTTCATATCCTCTCTCACCACGTCCATAAATCCTCTCTTTGGTCTTCCTCGAGACCTCTTGCCTTGCAGCTCCAATTCCAGCATCCGTCTACCAATATATTCTCTATCCCTCCTCTGTACATGACCGAACCATCTCAGTCTGGCTTCTCTGACCTTCTCTCCAAAACATCGAACATGTGCTGTTCCTCTGATACTCATTCCTGATCCTATCAATCCTGGTCACTCCGTAAGAGAACCTCAACATCTTCATATCTGCAACCTCTAGTTCTGCCTGCTGTCTTTTTGTCATTGTAACAGTTTCTAGTCCATACATCATCGCTGGTCTCACCACTGTCTTGTACACCTTTGTACACCTTGGTAATGGGCAACCCCGTATCTGACCGTGTGACACAGCCAAGCAGTGCAGACAATGTGAGACGATCAACTAGAACCAAAAAGAAGCCCAGTTACTTTAATAGTTATGTGACTAGTGCTATTGACGATGACCAAGTGTTCACTAACATTGACTACTGTTATAGACTGGCGTGTGGTGTCCCACAGACATTTTAAGAGGCAAGGAGTTCACTTAATGCTGACAAGTGGATGAAATCTATGGACGAAGAGATGGAGTCATTGAGAGAGAAGAACACTTTTACCCTAACACAGCTACCCCAAGGCAAGTGTGCAGTGGGGGTGGGGGTGGGGGGTGGGGGGCGTAAGCGCTAAAAAGAAATGAAGATGGCACAAACAAATATAAAGCTCGGTATGTTGCTAAGGGCTACAGTCAAAAGTATGGCACGGATTTCGAGGAAACATTTTCTCCAACAGCAAATATGACAAGTGTGAGGGTGTTTATGCAGAAATCAGTTCCGGAAAACTTGTTCTTACACCAAATGGATGTAAAGACAGCCTATCTTCATGCACCCATAGATTGGTGGTGGTGGTGGTGGTGTGTGGGGGGGGGGGGCTTTCGGCTAATGCTATCAGCACAGCTATGATTATTCCCAGAACGTTGAGAACGAGCTCCCGGAACTCCAGACATGCGTATATAAAAGAGTGGAATTAAGGTGTGTGTGAGTGTGTGTGTGTGTGAGTGTGTGTGTCTGTGTGTGTGTGTGTGTGTGTGTGTGTGTGTGTGTGTGTGTGTGTGTGTGTGTGTGTGTGTGTGTATGTGTGGGACAGAAATAATGTCGGGGACAGAAATTGTAATTAGCCTGCTGGCAGATGACACAACCTTAGTTTTGAAAAATGAACATCAAGTCCCAATAAGCGTTGAAAAAATTAAAACATTCTCCAAGGCTTCAGGATTGTCATTAAACTTAAAGAAATGCAAACTTCTTGAGCTGCATGACTCACCACTAAAGGAAATCAGCAATGTTCCTATCAAATCAGAAATAAAATACTTGAGCATTTTCCTATCTAAGGACCAAAAGTTAAATCAGTCCAGGAACATTGAATCTAAACTGAATCAAAGTAAAGCTAAATTGAATATATGGCTCCAAAGAGATTTATCAATATTAGGCCCGATATATTTGACTAAAATGGAATGTTTATCCAGATGTATATACCCAGTGTATTCCAATGCTGCTCCAAATCAACTCATAAAATCTATTAACCAAATAAATTTCAACTTTATCTGGAGGAACAGACCACACCATCTAAAAAAATCACATATGGGGAAAGAAACAAGTGAAGGAGGGCTGAAAGTGATAGAGTTGGACTGCCTGAATGGGACATTGAAGGTGAACTGGTTGAAATCCTGGATCAAACATCATCATTTTTTCTGGTATTGTACTCCAAACTACTTATTCAACAAAGTCGGTGGCCTAAGTCTTGTGCTTATCTCTGACTTGGATATCAACAAGATTCCTGTCCAATTTTCAGAGTTCCATAAACAAATACTATTATACTGGAAAATGATATATGTACACAATTTCTCACCACACAGTACAATAATTTGGAACAATAGATATGTACTGCGTGGCAACAAACCTCTGTTTTACAAGGAATGCTTTGAGAAAGGTATATGGTCAATAATTGACTTGATGGATGACAATGGCAGTCGTCTAGACTATGAACAGTTCTGTACTACACACAGATTTAAGCCTCCCATATTAGAGTTGATAAAGTTACGAAACGCACTGCCTCGACAATTTGTATTCCTGACCAAAAATATAATGACGCACCGAACCGTACAACCACAGTTACCCCGACTATCACTCCAGGGAATCTCAATTCTGGACAGAAAGTGCAGCAACTCCTTTATTAGGACATGTTTCACAGGAAACTTGTTCCCTGGACGTCAAAACAAAAATAATATTTGAAATAAATTTGATAAGGAATCGACTGCCACGCTGCAAACTATGTGTCTGACTCTACCCATACCCCCCAAGGCAAGAAGAGACCCACTTCTAAATTATGAATGACATCTACCCATCTAAGGAATTATTGCGGGTACGCTTTACTTTTGAAGATAATATTTGTACATTTTGTGAAGACAACATTGAAACCATTGACCATATATTTTTTCTCATTCTCATTCCATCGTCACCAGTTTCCCTCTCAAAAGATGATATCACATTTGGTTTACTTATAAGCAACATAACAGATGAACTCTGTGTCAATGTTCTTTTAGGCCTGGCCAAGTTCTTCATTCACAAAAACAGAATGCAAAAATGCTCCCCAAATTTTAATTTCTTCATAAACGATTTTGAATTATAAAAAAAAATCCTTAAAACTTATGGAAAAATCCAAAAACTAAAAAATATACAGTTACCCATGTCTGAGATTCCTTTTTTTGGAAAAAAAGAAAAACAACTTAATTACATGTTATATTCCCCTTGCAATTTTTTTTTCGTTTTAATTTTTTATTTGTCTATCTATTGATTTAATTATTTCCTTTTAATTTCTTTTTTTGTCTAGCACTGTAAATTTCTCACAAACCGTTAACACTATTAACTTCTGATTACATACAGAACAAATGTCCTTATGTCCGTTGCTTCCTCATCCCTGGTTGTTTCATTGACATTCAGTTCTACCTTGCCATGTTTATTTGTACATTTGTATATTTGTGTGTACTATTTATGTTCAATTAAAAACAGTTTGATGTCTGAGATTCCTTGTGAACGGCCAACTTAATTACATGTTATATTCCCCTTACAATTTTTTTTTTTAGTTTTTAATTTTATTTTTCTATCTATTTATTTAATTATTTCCTTTTAATTTTCTGTTTTTGTCTAGCATTAAAAATTTCTCGCAAACCGTTAACACTATTAACTTCTGATTACATACAGAACGAATGCCCTTATGTCCCCCCCCCCCCCCGTCCCCCCCGCTTTTTCCTTACGGTGGCAGACACTGAGATCAAAAGCAAATGGGTGTCATTGTAATGCAGTAACAGGGTGATAACAGCCGTGTTTGAAGTGTGTAGGGGCTTATAGGAGAGCAGAAGCACGTCACGCTATTCGCCTGAGTTCGGAGGATCGGGAGTACCAGGGCCCATAGCGGAGGAGCAGAGGAGTTGAGAAGCGGAGGAGCGGAGTTATGTTTCTCTTCTCAAAGGCGGGGAAGCTTGGGGCCAGCAGGACCCCTTAGACCGGCCAATGTGAGCCTTCTCCGGACATAGATCACCCGGACGTATGACTGGAGCTCCCGTACCTCTGGGCACACACATATGTGAATGAGTGGATGAGCTAATGTTTGTTTTGTTGTGGATACGTTTCGGCCAATGCTATTAGCACAGCTATGATGAGTTCAGGTGTGTGTGTGTGTGTGTGTGTGTGTGTGTGTGTGTATGGGTGTGTGTCTGTGTGTGTGTGTGTGTTTGTGTGTGTGTGTGTGTGTGTGTGTGCGTGTGTTTATGTGTGTGTGAGAGTTTGTTTTGGTGGGTGGGTGGGGATGGGGGGGTTCCCGCGGACTGGGAGTACCAGGGCCTCGAGCGGATGAGCTGAGGAGCGGAGGAGGGCAGATGCCCGGCCTTGATTCGCTTATGTCCAGCGGTTCGGGAGTTCCAGGGCCCAAAGCGGAGGAGCGGAGGACAGCAAAAGCCCTGTCCGCAATTCACCTGAGTCTGGCGGATCGGTAGTACCTGGTTCCGCAGCGGAGGAGCGGAGGAGCTGAGAAGCGGAGGAGCGGAGGAGATGTTTCTCTTCTCAGAGGCGGCGAGGGGGGGGGGGGGGGGGGAGCAGGACCCCTTACCCTTATCCCCCGGACGTTTGAGTGGAGCTCCCGGACCTCCGGGCACGCACATGCGAATGACTGGATGACAAGGAGTGCCAGGGCCTGGAGCGGATGAGCAGAGGAGAGGCGGAGGGCAGAAGCCCGGCCCAGTTCGGGAGTTCCAGGGTCCAAAGCGGGGGAGCGAAGAAGCGGAGGAGAGCAGAAGAGCAGAAGACTGGCCCGGAATTCACCGAAGTCCCGCAGATCGGGAGTTCCAGGGCCCGAGCGGAAGAGCGGAGGAGCGGAGCAAAGCGGAGCAAAGCGGAAGCCCGTCTTAACAACAAGGAAATTACAGATGAAGCTATAATTTCCACAGAAATCTTTAAATTATATAGCCACCTATACACTTCGACATTATCAAAAAGCGATTGTGACTCCTTTCCAACAAATATTCCTCAATATATCCCAAAAATAAACAACAACAAACAACATATGTTTGTTTTGTATATGTTTATATATAAACAACAAAAAATATACAGTTTGATGTCTGAGATTCCTTGTGAATCGCCAACTTAATTATATGTTGTATTCCCCTTGCAATCTTTTTTCGTTTTAATTTTTTATTTGTCTATCTATTGATTTAATTATTTCCTTTTAATTTATTTTTTTGTCTAGCATTGTAAATTTCTCACAAACCGTTAACACTATTAACTTCTGATTACATACAGAACGAATGTCCTTGATGCGTTTAAGTTTGCAGCTTCTTCGTTTTCCATGTTTCGGAAGGAATTCACAAGTTTGCCTTGTTTGAATCGTCTTTTATTTTCTTCTTCACAGCTCCGGGAATCAACATCGGTTAGCCATGGGACATGTACAGTACAGAGTGAGGGAAAAATTCCCGCCAGCACCGCTATACCAAAAAAAAAACACTGACGTAGAAGTTAACGTCAAGTTAGCTGAACAGTCGAGAAAAACTAAAACAAGTCCCAAACCTTGTCATAAAGTGCCATGCATTTCCTGAGAGTAGATACAAATACAACATATGTATACTAGAATGTAAACTCAAATAAAACTAATGAGATCACCTATCTCAACACCCCCTCTTGATCTCAACATCCAAAAAAAAACTTTGGACATTTTAATTTCCAAAGAACCACTTTTTGAATTTTTCTATTTTTACCTTTGTCATGAGTTTTGTCGAGATGTCTGCCAACATGTCCTCTGATGGACAATAGATAAGATTTATTTAACCCTCACTGAGTGCTTCACGAATGAAATGATATTTTACATCAATGTGTTTTGACCTTTGTCTGTTTACAGGATTCTTACTCAGTGCGATGGCCCCCTGATTGTCTCCGTAGATTGTTGTGCAACTGTACATTTTGTTTTCCATACCGTTTAACAGTTGAGACAGGTACATGTTTTCTTGTGCGGTGGTGGCTCGGCCGATGTATTCAGCCTCACATGTTGACAGGGCCACTGTGGGCTGTTTCCTTGACTTCCATGCAATGGCTGGGCCTTGTTTTGTTAAACTGAAACAGTAGCCTGTAGTGCTACGTCTGTCTTCTACAGATGATGCCCAGTCTGAATCACTGCAAGCTCTCAGGTTCAAATCCTCCTTATTTGTCTTGAAACTTAGTTCATAATCAGCTGTCCCCTTCAAATACCTCAGAACATGTTTTGCAGCTACTAAGTTTTCTACTTTTGGCATTGCCAGATTCTGTGATAGTTTGCTCACTATCCAGCTGATATCAGGTCTGGTGCAAGTCATGGCATAAATAAGACTGCCTACAATCTCACGATATTCTTTGGGGTCGACAGGTTCACTTTGCTCATTTTCATCAGCTACAGGGATGCCCTCTAATTTTTGCTCACTTGGAGTAGATCTTGCTTTACATTCTGACATTCCAAATCTCTCTAGCATTTTTAGGATGTACTTTGATTTCATCCCCCTTTTGTTCAAATTGTATGCCCAAAAAATATGATAGTTTCCCCAGGTCTTTCATGTTGAACTTGAATTTCATGTTCTGTTTAAATGTGCTGAGTGCATCATTGCTGCTTGCTGCAATAATGAAATCTTCTTCTTCTTCTTTCGGCTTTTCCCATCAGGGGTCGCCACAGCGAGTCAACCTTCTCCATCTAACCCTATTCTCTGTATCTTCCTCTCTCACACCAGCTACCTTCATATCCTCTCTCACTACGTCCATAAATCTTCTCTTTGGTCTTCCTCGAGACCTATTGCCTGGCAGCTCCATTTCCAGCATCCGTCTACCAATATATTCACTATCTCTTCTCTGTACATGACCGAACCATCTCAGTCTGGCTTCTCTGACCTTCTCTCCAAAACATCAAACATGTGCCGTCCCTCTGATAGACTCATTCCTGATCCTATCCATCCTGGTCACTCCGTAAGAGAACCTCAACATCTTCATCTCTGCAACCTCTAGTTCTGTCTGCTGTCTTTTGGTCATTGGAACAGTTTCTAGTCCAAACATCATCGCTGGTCTCACCACTGTCTTGTACACCTTTCCTTTTATTCTGGCCGATAGTCTTCTATCACATAGTACCCCTGACACTTTTCTCCAGCCATTCCAACCTGCTTGGACCCGTCTCTTCACCTCTTTTACGCACTCTCCGTTGCTCTGGACTGTTGACCCTAAGTACCTGAAATCCTCCAGCTTCTTGATCTCCACTCCCTGTAGCCTCACCGCTCCACCCGAGTTCCTCTCGTTCACACACATATATTCTGTCTTGCTGTGACTAACTTTCATTCCTCTCCTTTCCAGAGCATACCTCCACCTCTCTAGATTTTCCTCTACCTGTTGTCTGCTCTCACTACAGATCACAATGTCATCCGCAAACATCATGGTCCATGGGGATTCCTGTCTAACCTCATCTGTCAGCCTACCCATCACCATTGCGAACAAGAAGGGGCTCAGAGCTGATCCCTGATGGAGTCCCACCTCCACCTTGAACTTCTCGGTTACCCCTACAGCACACCGTACCAGTGTCTCACAGCTGGCATACATGTCCTGCACCAGTCTAACATACTTCTCTGCCACTCCAGACTTCCTCATAATACCAGATAATACCTCCACAATACCAGAGCTCCTCTCTTGGCACCCTGTCATATGCTTTTTCTAGGTCTACGAAAACGCAATGCAGCTCCCTCTGGCCTTCTCTGTACTTTTCTATTAGCATTCTCAACGCAAATACTGCATCTGTAGTACTCTTCCTAGGCATGAAGCCATACTGCTGTTCACAAATGCTGACTTCTGCTCTCAGTCTAGTTTCCACTACTCTTTCCCATAACTTCATTGTATGGCTCATCAACTTTATCCCTCTGTAGTTGCCACAATTCTGCACATCCCCTTTATTCTTAAAAATAGGCACCATCACACTTTGTCTCCATTCTTCAGGCATCTTCTCACTCTCTAAGATCCTGTTGAATAATCTAGTCAGAAAATCTACCGCTGCCTCTCCTAGACACTTCCACACCTCCACAGGTATATCATCAGGACCAACTGCTTTTCCACTCTTCATCCTCTTCAATGCCTTCCTCACTTCACTTTTACTCATTTTTGCTACTTTGTGGTCTACAATAATCACCTCTTCTACCCTTGCCTCTCTTTCATTTTCCACATTCATCAGCTCTTCAAAGTACTCTTTCCATCTTCCTGTCACTCTTCTAGCATCTGTCAATACATTTCCCTCTCTGTCCTTTATCACCCGGACCTGCTGTACATCCTTTCCATCTTTATCTCTCTGTTTCGCCAACTTGTATAGATCATTTTCAGCCTCCTTACTATCCAACCGAGCATACAAGTCATCATAAGCCCTTTGTTTTGCCTTTGCTACCTCTATCTTTACCTTTCGCCGCATCTCCCTGAACTCCTGTCTGTTCTCTTCAGTCCTCTCAGTATCCCACTTCTTCTTCGCTAACCATTTTCTCTGTATACACTCCTGCACTTCCTCATTCCACCACCAAGTCTCCTTATCTACTTTCCTTCCAGATGACACACCAAGTAGTCTTCTACCTGTCTCCCTGATCACACTAGCTGTTGTTGTCCAATCATCTGGAAGCTCTCCCTGACCACCCAGACCCTTTCTCAACTCCTCCCTGAAAACCATGCAACACTCTGCTGCAATAATTAAATCATCTACCCAAAGCAAACCTTCTCCACGGCTCTAAACTCGTTCGTCGCCGCTACTCGGGGAACACCGGATGGCTTTCTCCCTCCGCTTCCTTACATTTTATGTCCGCTAGATGGCGGCATCCGACTGTGCACAGCGCTTGGAGCTCCAGCAGGTGATCTGGCCGCTGTGTATGAGAGGAATAAACGAGTGGGGCCGTGAGTGCAATAAATCCCCCTCCACTTCTTACATGGATGTTATCACCCTGTTACTGCGTTTTAACGATACCGCTGTGTTTTCCACCTCAATGTTAAGCCGATTTTTAAACATTAAAAACCAAATTGCTCGATTCAGTGACACCGAGGCCCTGAGTGGAGGACTTATGGAGTTGACTCCTTCGCTTATTCATAAGTGCATGTCTGGTGCTCCCGGAGCTTCACGCCGACGTCACGGGGATCCGTGTCCGAAGAAGGTGCACCTTGGCCGGTCTGCGGGGTCCTGTTGACCGGAAGCTGAGGCTGGCCCTTCGAAATAACACGGAAAATAATTGAGAGCATATTTCTCAGTTGACAACGCCCCCACTTGCTCTCATATTATTGGTATCTTTGCCCATTTACATCAAAATAAAATACTCATGACCCAAACAACAACTTTGAAAAATTCAACAACTTAAACTGCGATGCAGGCTTTGTCATAACATCTGCCGGCATCTCTTGTGTTGGACAATACTGTAGGGCTACCTTTCCACATATTTTCTTTGTGACATCTTAACACACTCTTCTGACTGACATATTTTCTGGGTATTGATTTTGATCACTTTGCCCAAGTCCTTCATTTTAAATCTAGCTGTAAGCATGATTTTCACCTCTTTCATTACTTCCTCATCACTCGCAGCTATGATTAAATCATCTACCCATATTATGATGATGACTTTGTCATTTTGGTTTTCTTTGACATAGACACAATGATCTGCTTCATTCTGAATAAAGTCGTTGTCAATCAAGTAAGAATGGAGCATCAGATTCCAATGACGACCTGCCAAATTTTCCTGAACTGATTTCTGCATGAACACCCTCACACTTGTCATATTTGCTGTTGGAGAAAATGTTTCCTCAAAATCCGTGCCATACTTTTGACTGTAGCCCTTAGCAAAATAACGAGCTTTATATTTGTTTGTGCCAACTTCATTTCTTTTTAGCGCATACACCCACCCCCCCACCCCCACTGCACACTTGCCTTGGGGTAGCTGTGTTAGGGTCAAAGTGTTGTTCTCTCTCAATGACTCCATCTCGTCGTCCATAGATTTCATCCACTTGTCAGCATTGAGTGAACTCCTTGCCTCTTTAAATGTCTGTGGGACACCACACGCCAGTCTATAACAGTAGTCAATGTTAGTGAACACTTGGTCATCGTCAATAGCACTAGTCACATAACCATTAAAGTAACTGGGCTTCTTTTTGGTTCTAGTTGATCGTCTCACATTGTCTGCACTACTTGGCTTTGTCACACGGTCAGATACGGGGCTGCCCATTTCCAAGGTGTACAAAGGTGTACAAGACAGTGGTGAGACCAGCGATGATGTATGGACTAGAAACTGTAGAAGAAGAAGAAGAAGAAGAAGAAGAAGAAGAAGAAGAAGAAGAAGAAGAAGAAGAAGAAGAAGAAGAAGAAGAAGAAGAAGAAGAAGAAGAAGAAGAAGAAGAAGAAGAAGTTAGAAAGAGAGGGTGGGGGGGAAGCAAACCTTCTCCACGGCTCTAAACTCGTTCGTCGCCGCTACTCGGGGAACACCGGATGGCTTTCTCCCTCCGCTTCCTTACATTTTATGTCCGCTAGATGGCGGCATCCGACTGTGCACAGCGCTTGGAGCTCCAGCAGGTGATCTGGCTGCTGTGTATGAGAGGAATAAACGAGTGGGGCCGTGAGTGCAATAAATCCCCCTCCACTTCTTACATGGATGTTATCACCCTGTTACTGTATTTTAACGATACCGCTGTTTTTTCGACCTCAATGATAAGCCGATTTTTAAACATTAAAAAAACAGATTGCTCGATTCAGTGACACCGAGGCCGTGAGTGGAGGACTTATGGAATCGACTCCTCCGCTTATTCATATGTGCATGTCTGGTGCTCCCGGAGCTTCACGCCGACGTCACAGGGATCCGTGTCCGAAGAAGGTGCACCTTGGCCGGTCTGCGGGGTCCTGTTGACTGGGAAGTTGAGACTGGCCCTTGGAAATAAAACGGAAAATAATTGAGAGCATATTTCTCAGTTAACAACGCCCCCACTTGCTCTCATATTATTGGTATCTTTGCCCATTTACATCAAAATAAAATACTCATGACCCAAACAACAACTTTGAAAAATTCAACAACTTAAACTGCGATGCAGGCTTTGTCATAACATCTGCCGGCATCTCTTGTGTTGGACAATACTGTAGGGCTACCTTTCCACATATTTTCTTTGTGACATCTTAACACACTCTTCTGACTGACATATTTTCTGGGTATTGATTTTGATCACTTTGCCCATGTCCTTCATTTTAAATCTAGCTGTAAGCATGATTTTCACCTCTTTCATTACTTCCTCATCACTCGCAGCTATGATTAAATCATCTACCCATATTATGATGATGACTTTGTTATTTTGGTTTTCTTTGACATAGACACAATGATCTGCTTCATTCTGAATAAAGTCATTGTCAATCAAGTAAGAATGGAGCATCAGATTCCAATGACGACCGGCTTGTTCAGGGACGTATAGTGACTTTTTAAGTTTACACACCAGCTTCTGTTTTTTATTTGTCACTTCATACCCTTCTGGTTGTTCTACACAGAGCTCACAATCTATGGGTGCATGAAGATAGGCTGTCTTTACATCCATTTGGTGTAAGAACAAATTTTCCGGAACTGATTTCTTCATAAACACCCTCACACTTGTCATATTTGCTGTTGGAGAAAATGTTTCCTCGAAATCCGTGCCATACTTTTGACTGTAGCCCTTAGCAACATACCGAGCTTTATATTTGTTTGTGCCATCTTCATTTCTTTTTAGCGCTTACGCCCCCCACCCCCCACCCCCACCCCCACTGCACACTTGCCTTGGGGTAGCTGTGTTAGGGTAAAAGTGTTCTTCTCTCTCAATGACTCCATCTCTTCGTCCATAGATTTCATCCACTTGTCAGCATTAAGTGAACTCCTTGCCTCTTTAAATGTCTGTGGGACACCACACGCCAGTCTATAACAGTAGTCAATGTTAGTGAACACTTGGTCATCGTCAATAGCACTAGTCACATAACTATTAAAGTAACTGGGCTTCTTTTTGGTTCTAGTTGATCGTCTCACATTGTCTGCACTGCTTGGCTTTGTCACACGGTCAGATACGGGGTTGCCCATTACCAAGGTGTACAAAGGTGTACAAGACAGTGGTGAGACCAGCGATGATGTATGGACTAGAAACTGTTACAATGACAAAAAGACAGCAGGCAGAACTAGAGGTTGCAGATATGAAGATGTTGAGGTTCTCTTACGGAGTGACCAGGATTGATAGGATCAGGAATGAGTATCAGAGGAACAGCACATGTTCGATGTTTTGGAGAGAAGGTCAGAGAAGCCAGACTGAGATGGTTCGGTCATGTACAGAGGAGGGATAGAGAATATATTGGTAGACGGATGCTGGAATTGGAGCTGCAAGGCAAGAGGTCTCGAGGAAGACCAAAGAGAGGATTTATGGACGTGGTGAGAGAGGATATGAAGGTAGTTGGTGTGAGAGAGGAGGATACGGAGAATAGGGTTAGATGGAGAAAGTTGACTCGCTGTGGCCACACCTGACGGGAAAAGACAAAAGAAGAAGAAGAAGAAGAAGAAGAAGAAGAAGAAGAAGAAGAAGAAGAAGAAGAAGAAGGGGAAGAAGAAGAAGAAGAAGAAGAAGAAGAAGAAGAAGAAGTAAGAAAGAGAGGTTGGGGGGTAAGCAAACCTTCTCCACGGCTCTAAACTCGTTCGTCGCCGCTACTCGGGGAACACCGGATGGCTTTCTCCCTCCGCTTCCTTACATTTTATGTCCGCTAGATGGCGGCATCCGACTGTGCACAGCGCTTGGAGCTCCAGCAGGTGATCTGGCCGCTGTGTATGAGAGGAATAAACGAGTGGGGCCGTGAGTGCAATAAATCCCCCTCCACTTCTTACATGGATGTTATCACCCTGTTACTGTATTTTAACGATACCGCTGTGTTTTCGACCTCAATGTTAAGCCGATTTTTAAACATTAAAAACCAAATTGCTCGATTCAGTGACACCGAGGCCGTGAGTGGAGGACTTATGGAGTTGACTCCTTCGCTTATTCATATGTGCATGTCTGGTGCTCCCGGAGCTTCACGCCGACGTCACGGGGATCCGTGTCCGAAGAAGGTGCACCTTGGCCGGTCTGCGGGATCCTGTTGACCGGAAGCTGAGACTGGCCCTTGGAAATAAAACGGAAAATAATTGAGAGCATATTTCTCAGTTAACAACGCCCCCACTTGCTCTCATATTATTGGTATCTTTGCCCATTTACATCAAAATAAAATACTCATGACCCAAACAACAAACAACAACTTTGAAAAATTCAACAACTTAAACTGTGATGCAGGCTTTGTCATAACATGTGCCGGCATCTCTTGTGTTGGACAATACTGTAGGGCTACCTTTCCACATATTTTCTTTGTGACATCTTAACACACTCTTCTGACTGACATATTTTCTGGGTATTGATTTTGATCACTTTGCCCATGTCCTTCATTTTAAATCTAGCTGTAAGCATGATTTTCACCTCTTTCATTACTTCCTCATCACTCGCAGCTATGATTAAATCATCTACCCATATTATGATGATGACCTTGTCATTTTGGTTTTCTTTGACATAAACACAATGATCTGCTTCATTCTGAATAAAGTCATTGTCAATCAAGTAAGAATGGAGCATCAGATCCCAATGACGACCGGCTTGTTCAGGGACGTATAGTGACTTTTTAAGTTTACACACCAGCTTCTGTTTTTTATTTGTCACTTCATACCCTTCTGGTTGTTCTACACAGAGCTCACAATCTATGGGTGCATGAAGATAGGCTGTCTTTACATCCATTTGGTGTAAGAACAAATTTTCCGGAACTGATTTCTGCATAAACACCCTCACACTTGTCATATTTGCTGTTGGAGAAAATGTTTCCTCGAAATCCGTGCCATACTTTTGACTGTAGCCCTTAGCAACATAACGAGCTTTATATTTGTTTGTGCCATCTTCATTTCTTTTTAGCGCATACGCCCCCCACCCCCCACCCCCACCCCCACTGCACACTTGCCTTGGGGTAGCTGTGTTAGGGTAAAAGTGTTCTTCTCTCTCAATGACTCCATCTCTTCGTCCATAGATTTCATCCACTTGTCAGCATTGAGGGAACTCCTTGCCTCTTTAAATGTCTAACTGATCATCATCATCATCATCATCATCATCATCATCATCATCATCATCATCATCATCATTATCATCATCATCCTGGTCTGAGCTCATCTCTGTCTGGGTTTGTTGCTCTGGAGATGGGTTCGACACAAATTTTAGCAGTCTGTTTTAGTACTCTTTCACTATTTGGATAATATACAAAATAAGCTGGACTATTTTTGTCATATCCAATGAAAACTCCCTTCTCACCTCTTGAGTCAAGTTTCTTTTTGTTGTGCTTGTATGCATAGCACACAGCACCAAACTTTTGCATTTGTGACACATTTGGTTTCTTTCCCGTCGAGCCGAAACGCCCCCCCCCCCCCCCCCCCCCACCACCACCACCACCACACACACATTAGCTCCTCCATTCATTCACATGTACACGCCGGCTGCTCCGGGAGCTCCACGCCGACGTTTCGGTGATCGATGTCCGCAGAAGGTGCACCATTGCCGGCCTGCGGTATCCTGTAGACCCCCCCCCTCCATACACACATGCAATACGCCTTGAAACGCATCGCTTGCACCGACGCGGGGAATCCTTTACCCTACTTCCACAGCAACGGCGAGAATCACATTGCGTCGGCCGCCGTGAGGAAGAGGGGGGGGGGGGGGGGGCATTAAGGGGGGGAGAGAGAGAGACATGGAGATTTTCTCAGCCTCTCATTCTTTTTTTTTTTTTTTTAATTGAACATAAATAGTACACACAAATATACAAATGTACAAATAAACATGGCAAGGTAGAACTGAATGTCAATGAAACAACCAGGCATGAGGAAGCAAAGGACATAAGGACTGTTGAGATAGGTGATCTCATTAGTTTTATTTGAGTTTACATTCTAGTATACATATGTTTTATTTGTATCTACTCTCAGGAAATGTATGGCACTTTATGACAAGGTTTGGGACTTGTTTTAGTTTTTCGCGACTGTTCAGCTAACTTGACGTTAACTTCTACGTCAGTGTTCTTTTTTTGGTATAGCGGTGCTGGCGGGAATTTTTCCCTCACTCTGTACTGTACATGTCCCATGGCTAACCGATGTTGATTCCCGGAGCTGTGAAGAAGAAAATAAAAGACGATTCAAACAAGGCAAACTTGTGAATTCCTTCCGAAACATGGAAAACGAAGAAGCTGCAAACTTAAACGCAACAGGTTATGGGCCCAGGCAACGAACAAAAGGAGGAAGATGGCAACGTTTGGTTTTCGATGGAGACGAAAACAACTACGAGCTTTGGGAAGTAAAGTTTCTGGGACACATGCGACTCGAAGGTTTGAAAGAGACAATACTTTCAACTGTTGAGCCCGACCCAGATAAAAATGCAGAATGCTACGCTGAGCTTATCCAGTTCCTCGATGATAAAAGTCTATCATTGGTAATGAGGGAAGCCGCAGATGACGGTCGAAAAGCTTTGAAAATATTACGGGATCATTACGCCAGCCAGGGTAAGCCCAGAATTATTTCCCTGTACAGCGAACTATGCTCACTCAAGAAGGAACCCGACGAAACAATAACAGATTACATTATCAGAGCAGAAAAGGCAGTCACCGCTCTGAGAAACACAAAACAGGTGATAAGTGATGAGCTGATGATCGCTATGGTTATGAAAGGGCTTCCAGAACCGTACAAGCCCTTCGTCATTCACGTAACTCAGAGCAGTGAAGAAATGACGTTTATTCAGTTCAAGAGTAAACTAAGAAGTTATGAAGAGACTGAAAAGTTTGACAGCAAAACCAAATCAGACAATGTCATGAAAGTGGACATGTCAACGGTGATCTGCTATGGATGTGGAAACCGTGGCCATATGGCAAAAGCTTGTCACCAAAAATCAGGGCCAAAATGGTGCAGCTATCACAGAAGCGCAACCCACACCGATGAGACATGCAGAAGAAAATCCAAGCCCAAAGAAGACTCGGTCAAACAAAACACAGACATCCAAGACAAAGATAAGGAAGATGAGCAAACTTTTGTATTCAAGGTCAGTCAAAAAGTCCCTCCGGAAAATATCAGAAAAAATGGACTGATGGTAGACTGTGGCGCTACATCACACATCATAACACAAGAAGACAAATTCATAAGATTTGATGAGTTTTTCAACCCAAACAAACATTACATGGAGCTAGCAGACGGGACCAGAAGAAACAAAGTGGCACTAAAAAGAGGTGATGCAGAAGTGTTACTCCAGGACATTGAAGGAAAACCTGTCCTGGTAACCTTAAGGGGAGCCTTATTCATCCCATCATATCCTCAGGACTTCATATCGGTGAAGGCAGCCACAGCTGATGGAGCCAGCGTGATATTCAAAGAAGGAGAGAACAGACTCATAACCAAAGAAGGAAAAATTTTCAGCATTGAGGAATGTGACAGACTCTACTACATAAGAACGGTAAATTATCAACAACTTTATGATGATACAGTAAATGACATGATGTCCAGAGATAGAGTAAACTTAACTTGTGATGTCAAAACATGGCATGAGATTATGGGACACTGCAATGTAAAAGATGTATTAAAATGACCAAACTTAGTCGAGGGTATGAAGATTACAGGTCAGACCAAGGTAGACTGTAACGTAGACTGTAACGTATGCACGGAGGGAAAATTCACAAATAGCAGAAACAGGCAAGCTGATGCAAAAGCTGATGCACCCCTAAAAATGGTACACACTGACTTATCAGGCCCGATTGAACCAGCTGGTCAAGAAGGGCATAAGTATGTCATTTCATTCACAGATGATTATCCAGGGGCAGTATTTGTATATTTTCTCAAATACAAGAGTGAAGCTACATTAGCAACAGAGAAGTTCCTTGCTGACAGCGCAGCGTATGGTCGTGTCAAATGTATCAGGTCAGACAACGGGACTGAATACACAGGAAATGCTTTTCAATCTCTTCTAAGGGAGAAAGGCATAAGACATGAAACATCATCCCCATACTCTCCCCATCAAAATGGGACAGCAGAAAGACAATGGAGGACCCTTTTTGAAATGGCAAGGTGTATGCTAATAGCAAAAGGATTACCAAAGGTTTTGTGGCCTTATGCTGTCCAGACCGCTGCCCATATTCGAAATAGATGTTACAATGACAGACACAAAAATACCCCATACTTCATGTTAACAGGGAGAAAGCCAAATCTTTCAAAAATGTGGATATTCGGAACTGAGTGTTATGCATACAAACATGACACTAAGAAATTGGATCCCAGATGTGAAAGAGGAATATTTGTGGGATACAGTAAGAAAAGCCCTTCATACCTGGTCTATAATCCACTTACAGAAAAAGTGGCAAAACAGAGACTGGTGAAATTGATCAAAAAGGGAAGAATTGAACAACAAACACAAACTGATGATTATGAGACAGAAATCCAGGGATATGAAGACACAGAATCTACAGATGAAACCAGTATAGATGTGTCACAAAGTGAAAATAAAACAGACAACCATATACAAAATGAGGATGAGAGTACTAACGCAGATGTGTCACATGACGAAGAAACAGCAGAAAATGTCCAAAATGAAAAAGAGACGAGGTCAGACATAAAACCCAGATATAATCAAACCAGTCGCTATCCTAGACGAAAAAGGGTCGTTCCAAGGTATTTAGAGGATTATCAGACAGACTATATTAACAATGATAAAAATCATACAACTATTGATTACTGTTACAGGACTGTGTGCGGAGTCCCACAGAATTATAGTGAAGCACTGAAGTCACCACTGGCACCCGGGTGGAATTGTGCCATGAGGGAAGAGATTGACTCGCTTAAACAGAATGACACATTTGAACTGACAACTTTACCTGAAGGGAGAAAAGTAATTGGAGGAAAATGGGTATTTGCCCTTAAAGAAAATGCTGAAGGAGGACAAATATTTAAGGCCAGATATGTAGCTAAGGGTTACAATCAAACAGAAGGCATAGACTACTATGAAACTTTTGCACCGACAGCTAACATTACATCAGTGCGGGCACTAATGCAGATAGCTGTACAAAATAACCTCATTGTCCATCAAATGGATGTTAAGACGGCATATTTACATGCTCCTATACATGAGGAGATTTTCTTGGAACAACCAGAAGGGTTTGAAATGATGTCAGAAACAGGAGAGAAACTAGTGTATAGATTAAAGAAATCTCTTTATGGCCTGAAACAATCAGGAAGAAACTGGTATGAACTCCTTAATGACCATTTAGAACAGGACAACTTTGTGAGAAATCTCTCTGACCACTGTGTGTACAGAAAACAGACGGAAAATGGTGACACAATCATTGTAATAATTTGGGTAGATGATTTAATTATTGCCGCAAGCAGCAATGATGCACTCAGCACATTTAAACAGAACATGAAATTCAAGTTCAACATGAAAGACCTGGGGAAACTATCATATTTTTTGGGCATACAATTTGAACAAAAGGGGGATGAAATCAAAATGAACCAGACAAAGTACATCCTAAAAATGCTAGAGAGATTTGGAATGTCAGAATGTAAAGCAAGATCTACTCCAAGTGAGCAAAAAATTAGAGGGCATCCCTGTAGCTGATGAAAATGAGCAAAGTGAACCTGTCGACCCCAAAGAATATCGTGAGATTGTAGGCAGTCTTATTTATGCCATGACTTGCACCAGACCTGATATCAGCTGGATAGTGAGCAAACTATCACAGAATCTGGCAATGCCAAAAGTAGAAAACTTAGTAGCTGCAAAACATGTTCTGAGGTATTTGAAGGGGACAGCTGATTATGAACTAAGTTTCAAGACAAATAAGGAGGATTTGAACCTGATAGCTTACAGTGATTCAGACTGGGCATCATCTGTAGAAGACAGACGTAGCACTACAGGCTACTGTTTCAGTTTAACAAAACAAGGCCCAGCCATTGCATGGAAGTCAAGGAAACAGCCCACAGTGGCCCTGTCAACATGTGAGGCTGAATACATCGGCCGAGCCACCACCGCACAAGAAAACATGTACCTGTCTCAACTGTTAAACGGTATGGACAACAAAATGTACAGTTGCACAACAATCTACGGAGACAATCAGGGGGCCATCGCACTGAGTAAGAATCCTGTAAACAGACAAAGGTCAAAACACATTGATGTAAAATATCATTTCATTCGTGAAGCACTCAGTGAGGGTTAAATAAATCTTATCTATTGTCCATCAGAGGACATGTTGGCAGACATCTCGACAAAACTCATGACAAAGGTAAAAATAGAAAAATTCAAAAAGTGGTTCTTTGGAAATTAAAATGTCCAAAGTTTTTTTTTGGATGTTGAGATCAAGAGGGGGTGTTGAGATAGGTGATCTCATTAGTTTTATTTGAGTTTACATTCTAGTATACATATGTTGTATTTGTATCTACTCTCAGGAAATGCATGGCACTTTATGACAAGGTTTGGGACTTGTTTTAGTTTTTCGCGACTGTTCAGCTAACTTGACGTTAACTTCTACGTCAGTGTTTTTTTTTTGGTATAGCGGTGCTGGCGGGAATTTTTCCCTCACTCTGTACTGTACATGTCCCATGGCTAACCGATGTTGATTCCCGGAGCTGTGAAGAAGAAAATAAAAGACGATTCAAACAAGGCAAACTTGTGAATTCCTTCCGAAACATGGAAAACGAAGAAGCTGCGAACTTAAACGCAACAGTTTGGTTGTGGATGCGTTTCGGCTAATGCTATTAGCACAGCTATGATGAGTTAAGGTGTGTTTGTGTGTGTGTGTGTGTGTGTGTCTGTGTGTGTGCGTGTGTGTGAGTGTGAATTTGTTTAGGTGGGGGGGGGGTCGCGGACAGGGAGTACCGGGGCCTCGAGCGGATGAGCTGAGAAGCGGAGGAGCGGAGGTAATGTTTCTCCTCTCAGAGGCGGGGAAGCTTGGGGGCAGAAGAACCCCTTAGACCGGCCAATGTGAGCCTTCTCCGGACATAGATCACCCGGACGTATGACTGGAGCTCCCGCACCTCTAGGCACACACATATGTGAATGAGTGGATGAGCTAATGTTTGTTTGGTTGTGGATACGTTTTGGCCAATGCTATTAGCACAGCTATGATGAGTTCAGGTGTGTGTGTGTGTGTGTGTGTGTGTGTGTGTGTGTGTGTGCGTGTGTGTGCGTGTGAATGTGTGCGTGACAGTTTGTTTAGGTGGAGGGGGTCGCGGACATGGAGTACCAGGCACTGTACCGGATGAGCTGAGGAGCGGAGGAGGGCAGAAGCCTGGACCGTGATTCGCTTATGTCCAGCGGTTCGGGGGTTCCAGGGCCAAAAGCAGTAAAGCGGAGGGACGGAGAAGCGGAGGAGGGGGGGAGAGCAGAAGCACGTCACGCAATTCGCCTGAGCTCGGAGGATCGGGAGTACCAGGGCCCATAGCGGAGGAGCAGAGGAGCTGAGAAGCGGAGGATTGGAGGAGCGGACGTTATGTTTCTCTTTTCAAAGGCGGGGAAGATTTGAGGCAGCAGGACCCCTTAGACCGGCCAATGGGAGCCTTCCCCGGACATGGATCCCCCGGACGTATGACTGGAGTTCCCGGACCTCAGGGCAAACACATGTGAATGAGTGGATGAGATAATGTTTGTGTGCTTGTGGATGTGCTAATGCTATTAGCACAGCTATGATGAGTTAAAGTCTGTGAGTGTGCGTGTTTATGTGTGTGTGTGTGTGTGTGTGTGTGTGTGTGTGTATGTGTATGTGTGCGTGACAGCTTGTTTAGGTGGAGGGGGTCGCGGACATGGAGTACCAGGGCCTGTACCGGATGAGTTGTGGAGCGGAGGAGGGCAGAAGCCCTGCCCGTGATCCGCTTATGTCCAGCGGTTTGAGGGTTCCAGGGCCCAAAGCGGAGGAGCGGAGGAGGGAAGAAGCCCGGATCGTGATTCGCTTATGTCCAGCGGTTTGGGGGTCCTGGGGTCCAAAGCGGTAAAGCGTAGGAGCGGAGGAGAGCAGAAGCACGTCACGAAATTCGCCTGAGTTCGGAGGATCGGGATTACCAGGGCCAAATACGGAGGAGCGGAGGACTTGAGAAGCGGAGGAGGGCAGAAGCCTGGACCGTGATTCGCTTATGTCCAGCGTTTCGGGGTTCCAGGGCCCAAAGCGGAAAAGCGGAGGAGCGGAGAAGCGAAGGAGGGGAGGAGAGCAGAAGGACGTCACACAATTCGCCCGAGTTCGCAGGATCGGGAGTACCAGGGCCAATAGCGGAGGAGGGGAGGAGCGGAGGAGCGGAAGAGCAGAGGAGGGCGGAAGCCCGGACCGTGATTCGCATATGTCCAGCGGTTCGGGCTTCCAGGGCGGGAGTACCAGGGCCAATAGCGGAGGAGGGGAGGAGCGGGGAAGCGGAGGAGGGGAGGAGAGCAGAAGAACGTCACGCAAGTCGCCTGAGCTCCGAGGATCGGGAGTACCAGGGCGCATGGCGGAGGAGCGGTTGAGCTGAGAAGCGGAGGTAATGTTTCTCTTTTCAAAGGCGGGGAATCTTTGAGGCAGCAGGACCCCTTAGACCGGCCAATGGGAGCCTTCTGCGGACATGGATTCCCCGGACGTATGACTGGAGTATTGTATTTTAAGAACGAACTTTATTGCAGGCAGCATGAAAGAAAAAAACACGGAACGTTCTTCTTCCTTTGTTAAGACGCAAAAACACGCAGACGTCACACACTGATATAGCAGTAGCGCCACCTATAGGTAAAAGTACCTCCCATTTACAACACTCCCACTTACTTTTACCAATAGCACCAAGTCCTGAGAAAATAATATTTCAAAGCTGTGTTCTTCCACGACAACAAAAACTGTAAACTTGTTTAACACCCCATTTTTAAGACAGTATTCCTATCACATTGGTTATACTGGAACTCTTTTTCACATTTTTTAGAAATCGCTTTGACTCGGCAGCGTTCTTCGTACACCTGTCAAGCATTTTTAAACAAAAAAGAGTCCGATCTCGCCCCTGAGATATTCAAATCTCTGTCTACCGAGTGGCTTGGTAAAGATATCCGCTTTCATATCATTTGTTGGACAATATTGCAGTTCAATTTGTCCATTCTGCACACATTCACGGATATAGTGGTAGCGAATGTCTATGTGTTTGGTCCTGGAGTGATTTACAGGATTCTTTGCAATTGCGATGGCTCCTTGGTTATCTTCAAGGATCACTGTGGACACAGACTCTACACCGAGATCACACAGCAGTCGTTTCAGCCAGATTCCTTCTTGAGCTGCTTGACTGAGTGAGATGTATTCAGCTTCTGCTGTTGAAAGTGCTACTGTTGATTGTTTCTTGCTGAGCCAGCTTACTGCTCCTCCACTCAGAAGGAAGATGTCGCCTGTTGTTGACCGGCGATCATCTTGATCTCCAGCCCGGTCAGCATCCGAGTATCCGATTAAAGCTCCGGAGTCTGACCTCTCATATTTCAGAGCAAGATTTAATGTCCCTTTCAAGTATCGAAGTATCCTCTTTACAGCAGTCAGATGTGAAGCATCTGGATTTGCATTGAACTTCGACACAGCACTCACAGCTTGAGCTATGTCCGGTCTTGTCGCCATGGCAGCATACAGCAGACTTCCAACCATTGACTGATAGGTATGCTGGTGCACTGACATACTGACACCATCACTCCTTTTTAGCCTGACGTTGGCATCTGCAGGAGTTGCCACAGGATTTGCATTATCCATTCCATACTTCCGAAGTATGGCTTCAATGTAATGCTTCTGCTGAAGAATGATACGATTCTTTTCTTTATCTTGGATGACAGAGATGCCTGGGATGTAGGACAGCTCACCCATGTCTTTCATCTTGTAGCACTCCTTGAGAGCTGCTTTGAGCTCGTCCATGCTCTCAGTGGACTCTGTAATCAGGATCAAATCATCCGCGTAAACTGCTAGTATTTCAAGCTCTTGTCTTGATCTCACAAACACGCAGGGGTCTGATGTGCTCTGTTTGAATCCAATTTCCATCATGAACTCCGTAAAAGCCTTGTTCCAACAGCGAGGAGACTGTCTCAGTCCATAGATTGATTTTTTTAGTTTGCATACCAGATGTTCCTGCCCTGTTTTGATGAAGCCCTCAGGTTGCTCCATGTATATTTCTTCTTCCAGGTGTCCATTGAGGAATGCAGTTACAACATCCATCTGGTGGACATGTAGACCCTTTTGAACAGCAAAGGACAGTAATGTACGAATAGAGCTAAATCGTACCACTGGTGAAAACGTTTCATCATAGTCAGCGCCATACAACTGTGTGTAGCCCTGTGCAACGAGTCTACACTTGTATCGTTCCACTCTTCCATCACTGCGATGCTTGACTTTGAACACCCATCTGGATCCTACTGCCTTTCTGTCTCTTGGCAAGTCGACTAAGTCCCATGTCTCGTTTTCCAGCAGTGACTCATATTCCAAGTCAGCTGCCTCCTGCCAGTCTTTTGCATGAGGACTCTCCATTGCCTCTTTTCGTGAGAGTGGCTCTGTCACGCAACACATGTTTGCATAATGATCAACAGTCACTACATCAGCAAACTCATCATATCCAAATCTTATTGGAGGCTTTCTGATTCTGTCATTTTTTCTGACAGTGCTCTCAACAGTGACTTCGTCATGTTTTGTTTCACTCTCATCTATTTTCATAGTTATCTCGGTGTCTGTGCAGTGTACTTTCGGTTCCTGCTTCAAGTTAAAGTTGGATTCATCAAAGACGACATCTCGACGGATCAGAATCCTCCTCTTCTCTTCATCGTACAGGCGATAGCCTCTGGCATTGTTTGCATATCCCACGAAGCGCGGCTTCACAGTCTTTTTGTCCAGCTTCTTTCTCTCTTCATCTGGGACAAGTGCATAGGCAATACAGCCAAACACCTTCATGTGACCCACATTAGGTTTTTTCCCACACCATCTCTGGTACGGTGTCTCTCCCTTCGGGACAGAAGTAGGCAGCCTGTTCTGTATGTAAGCTGCTGTGGCAACAGCCTCTGCCCAGAACATCTTTGGTAACTTAGCATGAGACAACATGCTCCTTGCTGCTTCAACGAGTGTTCTATTTTTTCTTTCAGCAACTCCGTTTTGCTGTGGTGAGTGAGGTCCAGTCATTTCATGGTGGATGCCTTGAACCTTCAAATATTCTTGAAACTCCCTTGAGGTGTACTCACCACCATTGTCTGTTCTCAGCCTCTGGATGCTTAGTCCACACTCATTTGTGAATGTCTTCTCAAATTCCTTGAATTTACACAGCACTTCATTCTTCTGTTTCATGAAGTATACCTTGGAGCATCTTGAGTAATCGTCTGTGAAAGTCACAAAATATTTGGATCCACTTATAGATTCAGTTTGCATGGGACCACAGACATCACGATGAATTAACTGCATCTTGCGCTCGGAACGTATTTCTCCAATCGACTTGAATGGCTTTTTAGCCAGCTTGCCCTCCACACATCCTTCACAGAAGGGAACTTCTTTGTCTGCAGAGAAGTCCACTCCGTTCACCAGACCTTTTAGTTCCTTCAGCTTGGTAGTGTGACCGAGGCGCCGGTGCCACAAGATAGCAGCTACTGATGCACTGTGAGTGACTGATTCATTTCCTTTCACATCTAGCTGATATAGTCCATCAGCTCTTCGTGTTCCCATTCCTTTAAGAGTTCCATCTTTTCCACGAATGTAGCAGCAGGACCTCTTAAACTGAACCGTAGTTCCCTTTTTGGTGGCAGCTCCCACTGAGAATAAATTCCCAGAAAGTTTTGGAACATACAGCACATCATACATCGTAGCATTTTTTACCTTGCTTGACTTGAAGGTCATTGTCATGTTGACATTTCCAATTCCCAGGGCATCAACCACCCTGCCGTCACCGAGCTTCACTGACTGTTCTTTTGAGAACTGCTGGTATTCCTTAAGAATTCCTTGCTCGCATGTCATGTGCTTTGATGCTCCAGAATCAATTAACCACTCAAACTGATGTGGTTTTTCTGAGCTTTCCCTTCTAGCTACAAAGGCACTTTCAGATGAACCATCCTCATCCTCACACACCACATTTTTAGCTTTGTGGATTTTCTTTTTTGATTTGTTTTTCCAGCTTGGACAGTCACGTTTAATGTGGCCTTCCTTCCCACATTTATAGCATCTCCATGTGCTTTGTCCTGCTCCCACTGCTTTGGAGCGATCCTGCAGATTGCCACACACCTGTGATGACATTGCTGCTGCACCACCTGAAGGACCACCACTGTAATCATTAGCATTCACTCACTTTTGTTCCTCATCGATTAACGCTTGTTGAACAAATTTGAGTGTCAGGTTGTCAATCTTTGTTTCCAGTGCAGTGACAACTGTAGCGTAACTTGGTGGTAAACTTCCCAACAATGTTACAATTTGGTCTTCCTCTTCAATTACAGCTCCTATTGCTGATAACTGGTCAGTCAGTTCTTTCATTTGTTTGAGGTGCTCAGTCAAACCATCTCCTTCCTTCATTTCGCACCTGAAATATTTCTTCTTCAGAAATAGTTTATTTGCCAGCGTGTCTCTTTCAAAAATATCTTTCAGTGTAGTCCACACTTCTTTGGGAGTCTTACAGTTTGTAATCAGGTACAACAGGGATGAACTTACATTGAGCACTAACACAGAGAACGCTTTCTCTCTCTGTTTCGTGAACTCACCCTGTGCTGCTGCGTTAGCATCTGGGGCTAATGTGTCTTCCTCTGTTAGCATTCGCCACAGTCCTTTAGCCTTTAGCAGATGTTCCATTTGAAACTTCCACGTTGCCCAATTCTCCGGTCCGCTCAGCTTGTCGATAAACAGCTTGTCCTCCATTGTGAGTTCCCACAATACTGTTCACTATCACACAAAATATTCAGTGTAATCCAGCCTTTTAGAGACACTCTGGGCCCATAACCTATTGTATTTTAAGAACGAACTTTATTGCAGGCAGCATGAAAGAAAAAAACACGTAACATTCTTCTTCCTTTGTTAAGACGCAAAAACACACAGACGTAACACACTGATATAGCAGTAGCGCCACCTATAGGTAAAAGTACCGCCCATTTACAACATGGAGCTCCCGGACCTCTGGGCACACACATGTGAATGAGTGGATGAGATCATGTTTGTGTGCTTGTGGATGTGTTTTGGCTAATGCTATTAGCACAGCTATGATGAGTTAAGGTGTGTGTAAGTGTGTTTGTGTGCGTGTGTATATGTGTGTGTGTGTGTGTGTGTGTGTGTTTGTGACAGTTTGTTAAGGTGGAGGGGGTCGCGGACATGGAGTACCAGGGCCTGTACCGGATGAGTGGAGGAGCGGAGGAGGGCAGAAATCCTGCCCGTGATTCGCTTATGTCCAGCGGTTCAGGGGTTCCAAGCCCCAAAGCGGAAAAGCGGACGAGCGGAGAATAGCAGAAGCACGTCACGCAATTCGCCTGAGTTCGGAGGATCGGGGGTACCAGGGCCAATAGCGGAGGAGCGGTGGAGCTGAGAAACAGAAGATTGGAGGAGCGGAAGTAATGTTTCTCCTAATTTTTTTTTTCGTTTTTAATTTCATTTGTCTATCTATTTATTTAATTATTTCCTTTCAATTTCTTTTTTTGTCTAGCATAATAAACTTCTTCCAGTTCTGCAAAGCAAGAGACGTGCCACACATATTATTCCTCCGTAAAAGACCCAGCCGGTATTGAGGGGTAACTCACAGATCTCCTGGCCTGGCCAAGTTCTTCGTTCACAAAAACAGAATGCAGCAATGTTCCCCAAATTTTAATTTCTTCATAAACGATTTTGAATAATTAAAAAAAAAAAAAATCCTTAAAACTTATGGAAAAATCCAAAAACCAAAAAACATACAGTTTGATGTCTGAAATTCCTTGTAAACCGCAGACCAAATAACATGGTTTATTCCCCTTGCAATTTTTTTTTTCGTTTTTAATTTAATTTGTCCATCTATTTATTTAATTATACACTATTAACTTGTCCATATGTCCTTTTCTTCCTCATCCCTGGTTGTTTCATTGACATTCAGTTCTACCGTGCCACGTTTATTTGTACATTTGTATATTTGTGTGTACTATTAATGTTCAATTAAAAAAAAAAAAAAAAAAAAAAAAGAATGAGAGGCTGAGAAAATCTCCATGTCTCTCTCTCTCTCTCTCCCCCTTAATGCCCCCCCCCCCCCCCCCCTTCCTCCTAACGGCGTCCGAAGCGACGAGATTCTCGGCGTTGTTGTGGAAGCTTGGTAAAGGATTCCCCGCGTCGGTGCGAGCGATGCGTTTCGAGGCGTATTGCATGCGTGTATGAAGGGGGGGGGGTCTACAGGACCCCGCAGAGCGGCAAAGCTGCACCTTCTCCGGACATCGATGTTGTTATCTGAGAAATATGCTCTCAGTTATTTTCGTTTTATTTTGAAGGGCCAGTCCCAACTTCTGGTCTGTCCGTTGTGTTTTTATTTGCTTGAAAATAAACTTAACTTCCTCCAGTTCTGCAAAGCAAGAGACGTGTCACACATATTATTCCTCCGTAAAAGACCCAGCCGGTAACACGCAGATCTACTGGCCTGGCCAAGTTCTTCATTCACAAAAACAGAATGCAAAACTGTTCCCCAAATTTTAATTTCTTCATAAACGATTTTGAATTATAAAAAAAAATCCTTAAAACTTATGGAAAAATCCAAAAACCAAAAAATATACAGTTTGATGTCTGAGATTCCTTGTGAACGGCCAACTTAATTACATGTTATATTCCCCTTGCAATTTTTTTTTTCGTTTTTAATTTTATTTTCTCCACCTAATTATTTAATGATTTCCCTTGAATCTTCATTTTTTTTGTCGAGCATTATGAATTTCTGGCAAAGCGTTAACACTATTAATTTCTGATTCCATACAGAACGAATGCCCTTATGTGTGTCCCCCCCCCCCCCCCCCCCCCCCCCGCTTTTTCCGTACGGTGGCAGACAGTGAGATCACAAGCAAATGGGTGTGATTGTAATGCAGGAACAGGGTGATAACAGCCGTGTTCGAAGTGTGTAGGGACTTGTTGTACAGGCTTTCCCCTGGTACTCCATGTAGGAGTACCAGGGGAAAGCCCTCCCCGGCCCTGGTACTCCATGAAGGAGTACCAGGGCCGTTTGCCTCCGTGAACCTGAAAGGGGCTGTTCCGGTGTTCCTGTTTGTAAATCCACTCAACAATGAGGTCAAAAGCACATCGGTATCGATACAGTTCGATACAGGGCGATAACACCCGTGTATTCCGCTCTCGGCCCTGGTACTCCTCGGGCCGAAATAGCCCTGGTACTCCTACATGGAGTACCAGAGGCCCGCCGCCGTGAGAGTAAATGGAGCAATTTGGGTGTTAAATTGCAAAAAGCGGCGTAAAACCCGTGTGGAAAGCAAACGAGTGTTGTTTTAAG